>NC_069500.1:639500094-639522594 GCF_027579735.1 Bombina bombina | reverse complement strand
AAATCTGATTTTATGTATAGTCTTTGTTCTCTGTTAAATGCACTTGTGAAATGTTAATAATAGTGTAGTGTCTTTATCAGTGGGATAAACCACCCTGGTAGTTCACTAATAGAAAACCAAACTGACCATGCTTTGTGTGATTCTTCTGAAGACGGGGTCTGGACTTCTCACTTGTGACTGCCGTTTTACACTGTGGTAGCAATAATAGAACATATATAATACATTTTATTTGTACATGAATAACATGAAAACCAAGATCAAATTTAAACCATCAAGAAAATGTATGAGCCAGCTGCACACTTTAGGAGCAAGGGAAGGAATTTGTGTATTAATACATGTAGATTAAGCTAAAAAGAAGTTCCATAGTAAGGTTTGTAGATTACACTGTCAGAGAAGCACAATTTTTAATTAAAGAACACGGAAAACATTTCTGTAAATGCAGCATATTGTGCTTATTGTTCAGCATCCTCGGGCTGCACAAATTCACCTCACATTCAGCTGTTACACATCCCCTAGTTCCTCCTTACAGCCAAACACTAATGTTGTTTCTTTTCTAAATTATATTATCTTTCTGTACAGGGAAGTGGAAGGTTTGAAACAAAGAATTGCTGGAAAATCTATCCCCACTGAAAAGTTTGCTATCAGGAAGTCCCGACGTTATTCCTCCTCAAATCCTGTAAAACTGGTTTTACCAGCCCTGGTATGACCACTCCGTTTGTGACTTTAGTGTGTCTGTTTCATTATACCTGCAGTTTTCACATTTTAATATCCGTTTGATTTCGATTGGTTGACATTGTGCTGATGCTTCTCTCATCCAAACATACTTCTGTGCAAAATTCATGCTTTACTTTTCTTCTGTGCCAGCTACAGTAAAAATGGTTATAATGTGTACATACGTTATTTACAATACACTCTGGAAAGATTGCATTGTGTAATGTATAGAACTCTCTCGCTCGCTCGCTCTCTCTCGCTCTCTCTCGCTCTCTCTCGCTCTCTCTCGCTCTCTCTCGCTCTCTCTCGCTCTCTCTCGCTCTCTCTCGCTCTCTCTCGCTCTCTCTCGCTCTCTCTCGCTCTCTCTCGCTCTCTCTCACTCTCTCTCGCTCTCTCTCACTCTCTCTCACTCTCCTTTCAAATGGATGCAAAGAGAGACCGGTTTTATTCATACTTGGTGGCCAGCATTTAAAAAATAAAAATATCTATTGCTGTTTTGTTGTTTCAGGAAATGATGTATGTATGGAATGGCTTCACAATTGTGGGTCGGAGATCTGATCTCACTGAGAGTTTGTTGGTTACCATTGAAAAAGCAGAAGTCGTTTTACAGAATGAGACAAGTAAGTTTATTGGATTGTAAAGGACAGTTGGGGTTTGAGAGGAAATACAATCATAGAAATGTTTTCTTTAAGCCCAATTCAGAGATCTTCACAATTCTCTAGAAAAAGTTATCAATTTATTTATCCACTAAAATCCCCATATATATTTATGGTGATTTTCTGTAGAAAACAGGTGATACGTTTGTCTTGAGCACTGTGATTGACCCCTCAGTGCTTAATAAGATAGTAGTACAGTTAGAATATAGGTTAAAATAGTATTTTTATTATAATCACTTTTTGTTAAATGCATTTAACCAGGGCTGGTGTTCTATCAAATTTTCCTACCGTGGCTAATGCACATGCGCAAATGACATCATTGCATTCCACAGCTGATCTGTGAGCTGACGTGCATATGTTCATGTTCATGTGCATTAGCAGGGTAGGAACATTTGATAGGGGTTGTGGAAATAATTACACCCACTTCACTGAGTAACGTAATTAGCGCGTGCAAACTCAAGAGGTAGGAAAATCTAAACCCAATCATAGCCAAAAAGCACAAAAGATTATAGTTGAGCAGATTGGTTGGTTGATTTTTATATACAATTGTGTGCGGATACCCAGCTGATGGACCCCATATGACAGTAATTTCCCATAAAAAACACGATTTGTCAGTATACGCTCTCCTAATGTTCCACCCTTGTCAAATAACTGGAATAGTTGGGATCATTGGACCCGGGCGGTAGGGCTGGTTCTGCATATAATTTGTCTGCAATGACCACTTCCAGACTTATCATATGATGTTGCAATGGCAGTGGTAACTAATTGTGATGTCAATGTGGGGATCCACTGTTTGTTTCATTTGGGTAGAGGGCATTACATTCAAAGTTGGAGCATGTCATTTTAAGATACTTTTAATTTTTGTTCTGTTATCAACTTAACTTTGCTCCATTGATATACTTTGTTGAATATCTTACCTAGGTAGGCTCATGAGCAGCAATGCTAGCTGGTGATTGGTGGCTGCACACCTCTTCTTCTTGTCATTGCTTCACCAGATGTGCTCAGCTAGCTCACATTAGTCCCTTGCTGCTCTGTAGCTGACATTTAAAGGGACATGAAACACAATTTTTTTCTTTCCAAATTCGGATAGAGAAGGGTTTTTAAACCTGTCCTTAGGCCTCCCTAACAGGCCAGGTTTTCAGGATTACCTTGGGCGAGAGCAGATTAATAACAATGTTTACTAATCTGCTGATTATTTCACCTGTGATCCAGTTCACATAACCAGAAAAGCTGGCCGGTTAGGGGTTTAAATCCTGAGATAGAGTGTACTATATTTCTGATTTACTTCTGTTGTCAAATTGACTTTGTTTTCTTGGTATCCTTTGTTAAAAAATAGGATCAGTAGTTTAGACATGTCTGGAGAACCATAAGGTAAAAGTTTTCCAAGAATACTTTTAACAGTTTTATAGATTTGGTAGAGCACTAGATGGCAGTAGTGCTCCAGACACACGCATGCTACCTACCTAGGTATGCTCTTGATTAAAAATATCACGAGAACAGAGTCAATTTGAAGTTAATTGGAAACCGTTAATGTTTATTTTTTTTTATTGCATGCTCTGTCTAAATACAGAAAATACATGTTTGGGTTTCTGTCTCTTTAACCATTAATCATGGTCTAAAAAATAAAACTTACCAGGATAGGCTCAATGACCTAAATATGTATAGCTTAGAGGAGAGAAGGGAAAGAGGTGATATGATAGCAACTTTCAAGTACGTTAAATGGTTTAGTAAAACTGAGGCTGTGGGTATTTTACATAAAATGGAAAATTCAAGAACAAGGGGTCATGATCTCAAGCTAAAGGGTAGTAGATTCAGGAGTAATTTGAGGAAGCGCTTCTTTACAGAAAGAGTGATTGATTTATGCAATAATCTTCCTCAAGAGGTAGTAGCGACAAACACTGTGGGGGACTTTAAAAATGCATGGGACAAGCATAAGGCTATCCTACAAACTAGATAAGTTTATACTGTTAGGTAAGGTCGGGCAGACTTGCTGGGCCTATGGCTCTTATCTGCCGTCAATATCTATGTTTCTATGTTAACCACGTAGTTATATGCAAGAACAGTGCAATAATGGAATAACACATTAGAAAATGTATTTTGCACTTCTAGGTACATTTAAATGGATGTAAAACCCCCACATTTTTATTTTGTGATTCAGACAGAACATATAAATTTTAAAATGTTTCTAATTTACTTTTGTTATCAAATTTGGTTCGTTCTCATGGTATTCTTTATTGAAGAGATACCCAGATTGGTGTCTGGAGCACTACATGAGAGAAAATAGTGCTGCTATTTAGTGCTCTTACAAATGGATAACATTATTGCTGCCATATAATGCTCCAGACATGTGCACGCTCTTGAGCTTATGTCCTTGCTTTTCAACAAAAGATACCTAGAGAATGAAGAAAATTTAATAATTGAAGTAAATTAGAAAGTTGGTTAAAATTGCATGCTCTATCAGAATCTTGAAAGAAAAAAAATGAGTTTCATATCCCTTTAAACTCAATGTATGAATAAATAATCCACTTCACTTGCAAAGCCATTTAGAGAGGAGTTTCAATTTTAAGAATTAAAGCATAGTCCTTAAACGTAGGGTTGACTTATAGGGACTATCTGAGATAGGAAAAATGAAGCTAGTATTTCCTAAAATAAACCTGGGTAGAAAAATGGCTCAAAGTTCAGTGAAGGAAAATACTTACTGATGACAAGCAATAGTGTATATAGAACAGACGTACAGATCATTCCTACAACACTGGTTCATAATAAAAGGCACTAGGAATATGATTATTTCAAAAGGAAGTCAGGCAGTAGATGACAACACACAGCAGCATAGGCTTGCAACAGAATATCACATGTGAAGCCCGGCAGCAGAGGCTCACAGTAGTGTGCCACAAAGCTCAGACTGTTTAAAGGTGAAGCTTGACAATAGGGTGTGCCAAAGCTGTGAATTGCTTTAGAGATAAAACCTGACAGTGCAGACTAATAGCAGAGGCTGTTAGTTGCTGGAGACAGGTTGTTTGCTGCTGAAGCCAGACACAGAGCAAACGGCTGCAGAGACTAAACACAACAAACGTCAGACATTCTGGTACCCTGTGCACTCCTTAAAGGGACATTAAACACAACAAACAAACATCAGACATTCTGATGATCCTTAAGCAGTGCTCTGTACACTGCTTAAAGGGACATTAAACACTTTGATATTTGTTATATAAAATGTTAACTTATGAGTGATAACTAAAAACACTTTTCAATATACTTTCATAATGTATTTTGTCCCCCTTTTCTGTTATTTAAATGTTGGGCTTTTTATTTCCCATGAAACCATGTTGAAGCCTAGGTTTTCTTTATCTATTCCACTGGGACAGATAGGGGTGGATATAGTGTGCAGACAGTGTCTGTGGGTGAAATATAGCTGTGTTTAAGGGACTTAAAGTGAATGTAAATTTTTAGGCTAAAGTGCCCGGTATTTAAAAATTCGATTAAAAGCAAGGGCACTTTATGTAATTAAAATTTACATTACCTTTTAATCTTGATAGCTGCTCAAGCTCCTCCGCCCAAAGCCTCTTCCTGGGTCTAAAATGAGGAATCCGGCTTCCTCCAATCACAGCGGGTGAAGTCGTGATTGGAGGATGACCGATCCATCATTTCTGACATCAGGAATGGCTTGCAACGACCGGGGAAGCTGGAGCGGCTGTCAAGTTTAAAAGGTAAGTTTTTTTTCACAACGAGTGAAATGTAAATTTTGATAACTTAAAGTGCCCCTGGTTTTAATCAAATTTTTAAAAACAGGGCACTTTAGCCTCAAAATTTACATTCACTTTAATAGTTTACTTTTGCATTGGTATGTTCCACACATCAATTTTAATAATAATGATGATAATAATAATAATAATAAATGTGAGGAGCTAAGACAAGGAGTAAACAATATATTGTGAAGTGGGAGACCTCTAGTGGTAGCTAGAGGTAAACATGAATATTTGAAAAAGAATTTGTTGCAAAAGTGATTGAATTGCAAGAAAATGGCTGTATCCAGTTGGGGAAGATATATCCATACAACAAAATGGTGTCAGGCAGATGCACTGTACATACTTGGGACTAGAAGAGTGAATCAACATGGTAGGAAGAAAATATAATTTTCTTCTTAAAACGGGGAGAGTCCACAGCTGCATTAATTACTTTTGGGAAATACAGAACCTGGCCACCAGGAGGAGGCAAAGACACCCCAGCCAAAGGCTTAAATACCTCCCCAACTCCCCTCATCCCCCAGTCATTGTTTGCCTTTCGTCACAGGAGGTTGGCAGAGAATTGTTGGAAGATTACGGAGTAGTCTCTTATGGAGGGTAGTACTCTTCGAGATGGGACGGGAGTTTTAAGTAGTCCTTTCAGCCTCTCAGTGAGAGCCTGGATGAAAGTTTGAGTCCGGAGATGCAGGGAGAGTCTTTCTGCGAAACCATTCCGACTCATATTAACAGCTCCACAAACAATCAGCGTTGACGAGTTTCGCTACCTGCTTTCTTCACTCAAGTCCATGTCAGAGGCAACGCTACTATCTGTCAAACTTGAAGGACCATGTTACTGTTCCACAGAATAGATTCCGGTAAGATCATTTCATTTTCCTTTCATTGTGGGAATGTAATGTAATTGATAGAAGACAGGGTCTCAGTGGGACTCCTTTATCTTTATTGAATCAAGGTTTAATATCTCCTGAGGGGGGTTATTGAGCAGTGGGGAACTTTAATCATGTTTATGTGATTCTGTCTGCTTATGTGTAGAAATGTTGAGTCTCATGGCTATTACGGAACGTACACTTTTTTTTTTTTTGTTTAGAGCTACGCAGTTCTTGTGGACTGGCACGCTTTTCTTTCGCCTACATGTCGCACCTCGTGACCGGGCATGGTCACGTTTTCATTCTCCATTGCTGTATCGTGACAGAGTGTCGCTGGAGAGGACCTGTTTCTCTACTTGTCTGGGTCATAGGAGGTGGTGAGTGACCCAGCCGTTGGGGGTGTGGGGTGCCAGTTATTTTTGTCCAAATTTGTCTGGTCAATTTATGGAGGATTCAGATTTTTCTGAGGAGGATTTCTTTGACTCTTTGACTGTTTCCTCCTTAGATTGTACGTTGGCCCGGGTAATCCAGCCCAATCAATTATGTTCTGTATGCCGCTGAGTCGTTCGCCTCTGAGGATTCTGTGTCCCGTGAGGCGCGTTACCTGGAATTTTCTGTTCCTACACAAAAAGTTGTCCCAAATTCCGTTACCCCTTCTCTGGAAGGAGGTTTCTTTCCACCAGAGGTTGCTGCTTGGTTGCGCATGGCCATATTAGTGGCGTTGGCGCATTTACAGCTTTTTGAGGGTCAGCGAAGAGCTTATCCATGTTCTCTTTACCTGGCGGGTCTTTCCTCTGGGGGAGCGGTTCCCTCTGAGGCTTTGGGGGACAGCCGGCAGGATCGGGGCCTTCAAATGCCCCGCCGGAGATGAGTTTTGCCTTTAGATTCAGTCTGACGCGCCTGCGTGTACTGTTGAGGCAGGTACTGGAGGCTTAGGAGGATTTTAGTCTTCATTTGCCTCCGGATCCTCAGTCTTCTGATTCTGATGGCAAACTGCATTAGACGAGTGGAGGGATGTGGATCATACTCTGATTGTCTTTGCTTGTGTATCTAATCCCAGTTCTGAGCTCTTGAGGAATCAGGTCTCGGACAGGCTGGTCCTGTTAGTATTTCTATTTCTTTCTTGGCATTCACCTGCGGGTGCAGCCTACTTCTTTTGATCCGGTTAGGATGTGTTTTCTTTTATCTACAGAGCTTGAGACTGTTGTAGACTTTTCCTTTTAGGAAACTTTTTTTTTTTTTTTCCTTCTCTGGGATTTTGATACTAGCTATTTTATGGTCGCGATGGTTGTTACTTCCGGCGGAAGTCACATAAAAAAAAAAAAAAAAGAATGTTGAGACAATGTTTAAGCCTCAGAGCTTATTTGTCTGTCATTTATCTGTTTGTTTAGTCTAGCCCTGCTAGGGTTTAGAAATTTCAGTTAGCCTTTGAGCAGTTCAGTTGTACCCTGGTCAGCAGGCTGGTCCTGTTTGGATACTAAGTTGACTTACCTCTTGTTACAAGGTTTTTTTCTTGTTTCTACAAGTTATAGGAGGCCCTTCTATCCTAGATATCTGTCTGGCCCTACTTTTTTTCATCTTGGTGGGGCGTCTGATGTTTTTTTTGCATGGCCTTAACTGACATTTAAGTACTTGATACTAGTGTTATATCCCTGCATAGCTTGCATGCTTTCCTGGGATTCAGAATTCTGCTATGGCAGTATGTTTATAGTTCCTGAGGTTCTTTTGGACAGGAGATAGAGTCCTCCCTTTCGAAGGGGGAGGATCAGATGACTGCATGGAGATCTCCAGTACCTGGTGTAGGGGGTGATTATTCCCCCCTATTGGTACTACTTGTGGATGGGATTGTCTGATTTTCAGATCTCTTTTGCCAGTGTTTCTCTCCTCTTTTTTGAGGATTGCTGTGTTTTCACTTCCCCTTGCATTTTGGGGTAGGGCTTTCGGTCATCTGGTTGTGGAGACTAGGTTTTTGGGGACCGTTTTGGTCCTTGCAGTATCCTTTTTGATCCTGTATACTTGGGGATCTGGGGGCTTGTTATGCAGTCTCTCGACGTCAACCGATAGGAGTTTTAGGATGCTCGTTCTTTCGTTATTCCTTGAGCTCTAGGTTGTCTCAGTTGATCCAGACAGGATCTTTAGAGACTGTCATTTTCTCTCAATCATGGAGTTCTGATCTCTTTTGGGTCCTTCCTTTGTTTTCAGACTTTGTGGGTGTTATCTTAGAAGCCTTTTGGGGCTGAGTGCACAGCCACTGGGATAATTCATGAGAGATCAGAATTCTAGACCCCATGGGGGTATGGCATGCATCAACTTTTGTGCAAATTGCATTCCAGGTAACTTTGTGGTGGTTACGAAAGGTTTTTGGTCTTGATCCGGCACTTGTTTTTTGGGGGTCCGGGTTTTTAACCTAATCTTTGTCTTTTGACTTGGCAGTTTGGTTAATCTGTTTTCCAGATTTTATTAGTCTTGGATCTGTCCGGCGTTAAGTAGTAGGCTTGTTTTCCCGGTCCTGGGGAAATCTCCTTGTTCTTACTGGGGCAGTGGTTCTCTCTCTTCTGGAGAGATGGAGGAAGTTTTTCCTGAGAATTTCTTTACTGGAATACTCCTGTGTTTCTTTGTTTTCCTTCTATTTGGAAGGCTACTGCACCTATCCAGTTGGCTACTCCTGGGGTAGTTTTTCTCATCTGTCTCTAGGAGTTCAGTGGGTCGAGGATTTCTCTTGTCTGCAGTGTACCCTCCCTTTGGGTTTCTGAGGGGTGATCAGGATAGATATCTTGGATTCTGAGTTAGTTTCTCTGGGTGTCGGTGCCTGTTTCCTGCTTCTTTCCTTAGGAACTTCTGGCTGGAGATTCATTATCTGATTTCTGGGCCTTGTCGATGCTGGGTTTCTTTAATCTCTATTGTCCTTGGGGACATTGACAGTTGCTTCTGTGATGGGACTGTTTGCTTGGAGTAGGGGTCAGGAATTCTGACCTGTTTCTGTTTGGGCTTCAACCACATCTCTAGTCTCCTGATGGCTCCTTACTTAGGTTGGGAGGCCTTGCAGTTGATTCGGGAACCTTCCCTTAGCGGGTAGTTGGTTCTTCTTTATTGGTCAGGGTGTTGTCCTCCCTTACCTCGTTTTTTAATGGGGAGGGAGTTGGTCCGCCCTGCTTTTTGAGTTTTTTCGCTTGTTCTTTCCAGGAATGTCCTGGTGCAAGTTTGCTAGCTACTCGGTTGGCTAGTTACTATGGTTGGACGTTTAGTCTGACTGCCTATCCTTGGGGACATTGACAGTCGCTTCTGTGATGGGACTGTTTGCTTGGAGTAGGGGTCAGGAATTCTGACCTGTTTCTGTTTGGGCTTCAACCACATCTCTAGTCTCCTGATGGCTCCTTACTTAGGTTGGGAGGCCTTGCAGTTGATTAGGGAACCTTCCCTTAGCGGGTAGTTGGTTCTTCTTTATTGGTCAGGGTGTTGTCCTCCCTTACCTCGTTTTTTAATGGGGAGGGAGTTGGTCCGCCCTGCTTTTTGAGTTTTTTCGCTTGTTCTTTCCAGGAATGTCCTGGTGCAAGTTTGCTAGCTACTCGGTTGGCTAGTTACTATGGTTGGACGTTTAGTCTGACTGCCTATCCGACGGAAGCCTGCGGCTTTCGTTTGTGGCGTAAACGGATGTTACTTTTCCATTCCTGTTCTGCTCCCGGGGTTTTTTTTCTGACCTACGGGTGTTCAGTTTCTCTGTGCTATTTAGCGGTCTATGGTAAGGTATTCTTGTTCTACCTTTTGTCCTTCTGGGACCTCGGTTCTGGTTAAGGCTTTCCATTGGTTCCTTTTGGATCCATGTAGGGGGTGATCTGGAATTTTTCCTTTCCTTGCTCTTCTCCGTCGGTAGAGTATTTCTCTACAGGATTTTGTCCTCTTGCAGCCTGGTAGCCGCTCTTTTCTAGTTATGCTAGGGGCTTCTCTCTCTCTCTCTGTTTTGTCCCTAAATCTTCTGGGATTGTTTATGGAGGTTCTTTTGGACCTTATTATCTGATTTTCTGTTCTTTCAGTTAGGGAGAATGTGGTGTGGGAGTTCATTGTTGCTTCCCTTGCCATTGTTCATGGAGAGGTTTTTTTCTTTGTGTGCTTCTATAGAGGGGGATTTTGTCTCCTCAGAGGCTTTTTGTGCTCAGTGGAGTCCAAAATTTAGTGTGTTATCTAACTGGTATCTTTATGGTTTTAATTGATGGGTAGTTACCTTGTCCGCTTCCATATTTTGTTCCTCCTGCTTCTATTGGGTTGTGTCAGGCTGTGGTGCCTTCAGAATGGGCCTCCTCTTGTTCCCGTCCGTTTGCTTTCAGTGTCCTCTAAACTTGGGTATTGATTTCCCAAAAGTAATGAATGCAGCTGTGGACTCTCCCTGTTTTAAGAAGAAAAACTTAAATTATTTCCTGATAATTTTATTTTCTTCTGAACAGGGATAGTCCACAGCTCCCCGCCCGTTTTTCTGTGGGCAACCTTACATGCTTTTTTTATTCGTTCTTCTGGCACCTTTTTCACCCTGATATTTCTCCTTCTGTTCCTTGTTCCCTTGGCAGAATGACTGGGGGATGAGGGGAGTGGGGGAGATATTTAAGCCTTTGGCTGGTGTGTCTTTGCCTCCTCCTGGTGGCCAAGTTCTGTATTTCCCAAAAGTAATGAATGCAGCTGTGGACTCTCCCCGTTCAGAAGAAAAAATTTTTATCAGGTAAGCATAATTTAAGGTTTTTTAGATGTTTATAAGGAGAAACTATTCCAGTGACCTGTCTATGTGGAGTATTAAAAAAAAGAGATGATTAATGGTTATCAACCACTCAGCTAAAAGTAATTGGTTTATTCTGAAACATGAAATTCATTTTCATTCTGTCCTTTTTCTGTGTTTTCATGTGATCTATTGCTTGTTTGCTTTATTGATAATTCGAGTCAATAAAAGTTAAGCAAATATGAGTCTCTGAAGCTTTATTTATCTGGACTTTAATACAAGATCAAAGTTTGGGGCAAAAAGCCTTAAATCTCATATTCATAAGGGTTTTTAGTAGTGGATTGTTCTGATTGTGAGTAGGTAGACAATAGAGAGAGAGAATGTCCAGTAAGTGTAATTTACTTATATGGTCATTTAAAATTAAATTACTTAGGTTTAAGGAAGGACTAACATTCATTCTTTCTGAAAGAAAAGTATTTGACTTTAAAAAAGATACAAAAAATTTAGATCTAAATGGGAATAAAAGTGATTTCCGTGCATGTATTGGAAGACACACAAATGTGGACCACTATATGGCAGCAGTTTTACAAGGATACTTTTAACAATTATGAATTTGCAAGAGCACCAGATTTGCAGAAGTGTTTGCTGTCATGCGGTGCTCCAGGCATGCGTACAAGAAAGGTGTGCTTGGTAAGAACACAGAAGAAAATATTTTGTTTTTTATGTCCCTTTAAGTTCTCATTTTAAGGTATGTGAAAGTCAAAATTTAAAGTTTCATGGTTCAGTTCGAGCATGCAATTATATGCAAGCTACAATGCAATAATAAAATGCTCCAATATATTGGTGCATTTTCTTTTTACATTATGATGTCCCTTTAAAACTATAAAAATGTAATTATTCCTGTTTTGTGTGTTTGCTTGGGTGAGAATCAAAACCTAAAGTTTGCATTCCACCCAATTGTTTTCTTAAATGTGGTACAGTCCCGTCCCCCCAATTAACATAGGCATGCAGCATCCTGGGAGTAGCGACAGAGTTAGTTTAAATTTTTTTGTACTAAAAGGGACACAAAACATCTTGATATTGTAATATAAAATTGCATTATACTTCTTTTTTGTCTTTAAACCATTTTTGTGTAATTTAACTGAGAACTCACATTGCTGACTTTCCGAGCCTAAGCTGCCTACATTTCGGGTATTAACTGGCCCCAGCAGAGTTATTGTACTGCAAACAAAATAGCAGTGGCAAGCCTAGTTTACTAGAGTAACTCCTCCTGTATATATATGTGTGTGTGTGTGTATAAGTATATATATATATATGTATGTGTGTGTATGTATGTATATATATGTGTGTGTATGTGTATATATATATATATATATATATATATATATAGTGTTCATTTCCTTTACAAGATACAATGAGTCCACGGATTTCATCCTTTCTTGTGGGATATCGCCTCCTGGTCAGCAGGAGGAGGCAAAGAGCTCCACAGCAGAGCTGTATATATATTTCCTCCCTTCCCTCCCACTGCAGTCATTCTCTTTGCCTGTGTTAGTGATAGGAAGAGGTAAAGTGAGGTGTTAGTTTAGATTCTTCAATCAAGAGTTTATTATTTTTAAAATGGTGCCAAAGTGTACTATTTTACTATAGGGTGTAGCCATATTCCTTGTCAGCCTCTAGAGTAGAGCTACAGGTGGCTTTAAGGCAATGGGAACTGGTGGGGTTTTAGCCTCACTGCACCTCCCATACTTGTGCTGCCCTTCTGTTGATGGTCTTAGAGAATCTTAACTAAGACCCTTCTGTCTTCACAGGATACCAGGAGGAAGAGATGGCCCTCTTGATGCTGTGAGACTCTCATGCTGTTCTTCAGCACAGAGGTAAGTGCAGTCTTTTCTTTCTGGGGCTCTGCAGCGTATCTCAGAATTGGCTGTACTTTGCCTTTCTGTTGGGGGTTATGGGCTCGGGTAAAGGGCTTCCCTCTTAAAAGATGTGGGTTATCATTGTTTTCAAACATGGGATACCGACATATTATCTCCCCAAGTCATACTGGCTTTAACAAATCAAGCCTAGACACGCGGGGATCTGTACTGGGTTCAGTTGCTCTGATCTTTGGGCGATTGTATAATTATTTAATTATTATTTAAAATATGGCTCACGCTGGGGTCCTGGAGTCGGCGGGAAATAATCTCTAACGGGCTCCGGTGTATGGCAGTGTTTTCTACTTTGTAACGGCGATACCGTGTTGTGTTGTTTGACGCCCACGAGGGGCGGGGCTTAGAATTCACACGCTTCAGCCGCGCAGTTGTTTTGCTGATAGCGTTCCGGTCACCAGCTTTTCTTACGACTCCTAAGTCCAATTGTTGCTATTGTCCTACAAGCGGTCTTAGGCACGTTGGTTCAGAGGAGATAGTCTCGGTCGGTGGAGACAGGTAGGAGCCGCAGCGGAGCTGTGGCGAGGTGACTGATAATTTCTGGGGTGCCAGTCTGTTTTCTTTTAAGACAGTGTCTGCTTGCAGGGAGTGTGGGGTATATCTTAAACCATATTTTCCTTTTATTTGGTTTAAATATCGATCTTTAAAGTCTGTGACAGTTTATTTTTTAAAGAACCAGTGCACACTTTTTTATATTTATTGGACTGATTATCTGTTAGGATTTGTAGCCATAATTTTCAGTGACATGACCAAGCTAGCTTTTGCTTACTTGTATCATGGATGATCTTGAACATGTGTTTAGATGCCATTGTGGAACCCCCGGTTAAGTTTTGTCCCTCATGTATTGAGAGGGCTCTACAGTGTAAAGAGCAAATTTTCTTCAATTAAAGTATATCTAAGGATTGTTCTCAGACTGATGAGATTCATGGTATGCCGCATCTTTCTCCCCAAGCGTCACAGCCTTTAACGCCCGCTCAGGCGACGCCGTTTTCTGCGTCTGCTTCATTCACACTGCAGGATATGGCTGCAGTTATGTCATCCACTCTTTCAGAAGTTTTATCTAAGTTGCCAGTATTACAAGGCAAACGCAGTAGGAAAGAGACCCATGTGGTCCCTGTGACTTCTGATGCTTTGATGGCGATCTCCGATGTACCCTCCCAGGGCTCTGAATTGGGGGGGTATGGAGGCTCTGTCTGAGGGGGAACTGTCTGACTCAGGAAGTGCATTGCCCCCAACAGATTCGGACGTGATGTCCTTCAGGTTTAAACTTGAACGCCTCCGCCTGTTGCTACGAGAGGTTTTGGTGACTGGACGACTGTGACTCTATTGTGGTCCCCCCAGAGAAATTGAGTAAGATGGACAGATATTTGGAGGTTACTTCTTATTCTGACATTTTTCCGGTTCCTAAGAGAATTTCGGAAATTATTGCTAGGGAATGGGAAAGACCGGGTATCCCGTTCTCCCCTTCCCCTATTTTTAAAAAGATGTTACCCTATAGCTGACACCGTTTGGGATTCTTGGCAGATGATCCCTAAGGTGGAGGGAGCTATCTCTACCCTGGCTAAGCGTACAACTATCCCTATCGAGGACAGTTGTGCTTTCAAAGACCCCATGGATAAGAAGTTGGAGGGTCTTCTCAAAAAACTTTTATGATCATCAAGGGTTTCTATTGCAACTGGTGGCCTGCATTGTAACAGTCACGACTGCGGCTGCTTTTTGGTTTGACACCCTAGAAGAGTCTCTTAGGACTGAGACTTCTTTGGAAGAAATACAGGATAGAAGTAAGGCTCTTAAGCTGGCTAATTCTTTTATTATGGATGCCTCCTTTCAGATCACCAAATTGGCGGCTAAGAGTTCAGGATTCTCCATCTTAGCACAGAGAGCCTTATGGTTAAAATCTTGGTCTACGGATGTGTCCTCTAAATCCAAGCTCTTGGCTATTCCTTTCAAGGGAAAGATCCTGTTCTGGCCTGACTTGAAAGAGATCATTTCTGACATTACGGGAGGTAAGGGTCACCTCCTCCCTCAAGATAACACATCTAAGCAAAGGGGACGACGAGTAATTTCCGTTCCTTTTGAAATTTCTAGGGAGTCCCCTCTTCCACTAAACAGGAAGGGAATTATTCGCAAGCCAAGTCCACCTGGAGACCCAACCAGTCTTAGAACAAGGGCAAACAACCCAAGAAGCCTGCTGCTGCTACCAAGACAGCATGAAGGGGCGCCCCCCGATCCAGGACCGGATCTAGTAGGGGGCAGACTTTCTCTCTTTGTTCAGGCTTGCATAAGAGACGTTCAGGATCCCTGGACACACTGAATCGTGTCTCAAGGGTATCGGAGTTCAAAAATTCCTTCCCCAGAGGAAGGTGTCTTCTTTCACGATTGTCTGTCGGCCAGATAAAGAGAGGCGTTCTTACGCTGTGTAAGAGATCTCTCCTCCATGGGAGTAATATGCCCCGTTTCAATACAGGAACAGGAGGCAGGGGTTTTACTTAAATCTCTTTGTAGTTCCCAAAAAAGAGGGAACGTTCCGACCCATTTTAGATCTCAAGTCTAAACAAGTTTCTCAGAGTTCCATCCTTCAAGATGGAAACTATTCGGACCATTCTTCCATTTATCCAGGAGGGTCAATATATGACTACCGTGGATCTAAAGGATGCATATCTTCATGTTCCTATCCACAGAGATCACAAGTTCCTGAGGTTTGCCTTTCTAGACAAACATTTTCAGTTTGTGGCCCTTCCTTTCGGTCTGGCCACGGCACCCAGAATTTTCACAAAGGTTCTGGGGTCTCTTCTGGCGGTTCTCAGGCCACGGGGCATTGCAGTGGCGCTTTATCTGGACGATATTCTGATCCAGGCGTTGTCTTATCAGCTAACAAAGTCTCATACCGACACCGTTCTGTCCTTTCTAAGGACTAACGGGTGGAAGGTGAATCTAGAAAAAAGTTCACTAATTCCGCAGACAAGGGTTCATTTCCTGGGAACTCTAATCGACTCTCTATCCATGAAGATCTTTTTGATGGAAGTCAAAAAACTAAAGATTCTGAATACATGCCGAACCCTTCAGTCCAATCCTCGGCCGTCTGTGGCTCAGTGCATGGAGGCAATTGGATTGATGGTGGCAGCAATGGACATCATTCCGTTTGCGCGTTTTCATCTCAGACCTCTACAACTGAGCATGCTCAGACAGTAGAATGGAGATTATGCAAATTTATCTCCTCAAATAGATCTAGATCAGGAGACAAGGGACTCTCTTCTATGGTGGTTATCGCTGGATCATCTGTCTCAGGGGACATGCTTCCGCAGACCCTCATGGGAGATAGTGACAATGGATGCCAGTCTGATAGGATGGGGAGCAGTCTGGAATTCCTTGAAGGCTCAGGGTGTATGGACTCGAGCGGAGTCTCTACTTCCCATCAACATTCTGGAGTTGAGAGCAATATTCAACGCGCTTCAGGCTTGGCCTCAGTTGGCTTCTGCCAAATTCATCAGATTCCAGTCGGACAACATCACGACTGTAGCTTACATCAATCATCAGGGAGGAACAAGGAGTTCCTTAGCGAGGACAGAAGTAGCCAGGATAATTCAGTGGGTGGAGACTCACTCTTGTTATCTGTCGGCAATCCACATCCCGTGAGTGGACAACTAGGAGGCAGATTTTTTGAGCAGACAGACGTTTCATCCGGGGGAATGGGAACTCCATCTGGAGGTATTTGCCAACCTGATTCTCAGATGGGGCAGGCCGTAACTGGATCTTATGCGTCTCGTCAGAATGCCAAGCTCCCGAGATACGGATCCAGGTCCAGGGATCCTCAGGCCGAACTGATAGATGCCTTGGCAGTGCCTTGGTCGTTCAACCTAGTTTGTGTTCCCTCCATTTGCTCTCCTTCCCCGGGTGATTGCTCGAGTCAAACAGGAGAGGGCTTTGGTGATTCTCATTGCTCCTGCGTGGCCTCGCAGGACTTGGTATGCCTATCTGGTGGACATGTCATCTCTGCCACCGTGGAACCTCCATTGAGGCAGGACCTTCTCATTCAGGGACCCTTCCATCATCCAAATCTAATTTCTCTACAGCTGACTGCTTGGAGATTGAACGCTTGATTTTATCTAAGCGAGGGTTCTCTGATTCGGTCATTGATACCTTGATTCAGACACGTAAGCCTGTTACTAGAAAAATTTACCATAAGATATGGCGTAAATATCTTTATTTGTGCGAATCCAAGGGCTACTCATGTAGTAGGGTTAGGATTCCCAGGATTTTATCTTTTCTCCAAGAAGGATTGGAGAAAGGGTTGTCAGCAAGTTCCTTAAAGGGACAGATTTCTGCTTTGTCTATTTTGCTACACAAGCATCTGGCAGATGTTCAATCTTTTTGTCAGGCTCTGACTAGAATCAGGCCTGTGTTTAGACCATTTGCTCCTCCTTGGAGTTTGAATTTAGTTCTTAATGTTCTTCAAGGGGTTCCGTTTGAACCCATGCATTCCATAGATATTAAGTTATTATCTTGGAAAGTTTTATTTTTGGTTGCTATTTCTTCTGCTCGCAGAGTTTCTGAGCTTTCGGCATTACAATGTGATTCTCCTTATCTTATTTTCCATTCTGATAAGGTGGTGTTAAGTACCAAACCTGGTTTTCTTCCTAAGGTTGTTTCTAATAAAAATATTAATCAGGAAATTGTTGTTCCTTCCTTGTGTCCTAATCCTTCTTCTAAGAAGGAGCGGCTGTTACATAATTTGGATGTGGTCCATGCTTTAAAGTTTTACTTACAGGCCACTAAGGATTTTCATCAATCGTCTTCCCTGTTTCTTGTGTTTTCAGGGAAGCGTAGGGGTCAGAAGGCTACGGCTACCTCTTTCATATGCAAACCGGATGATACTCTTCAGCCAAAATGAGACTGCTGGACAGCAGCCTCCTGAACGAATTACGGCTCATTCCACTAGGGCTGTGGCTTCCTCATGGGCATTCAAAAATGATGCTTCTGTTGAACAGATTTGCAAAGCTGCAACTTGGTCGTCTCTTCACACTTTTTCCAAATTTTACAAATTCGATACTTTTGCCTCATCTGAGGCTGTATTTGGGAGGAAAGTTCTTCAAGCAGTGGTGCCTTCCGTTTAGGTTCCCTGTCTTGTCCCTCCCGTTTCATCCGTGTACTATAGCTTTGGTATTGTATCCCACAAGTAAGGATGAAATCCGTGGACTCATCGTATTCTGTAAAAGAAAAGGGAAATTTATTCTTACCTGATAAATTTGTTTCTTTTATGATACGATGAGTCCACGGCCCACCCTGTTTTTTAAGACAGGTCTTTATTTTTTATTAAACTTAAGTCACCTCTGCACCTTGGCTTTTCCATTCTCTTCCTAACTTCGGTCGAATGACTGGAGCGGGAGGGAAGGGAGTAGCTATATATTTTTTTTATATATTTATTTTATATCCAACACAGTGTACAATCAAATAACTCCAGCCTTTTATGCCACACAGGGCAAGGTAAAGCATGTTATAAAGCAAAAACATAACAAATTAGAGTAACATATAAATTTTCTCACAATTGATTAATCATCTCCCTGTGAGCAATATTTATGCACTGAGCTGGATTTTTTCTGTTTTAAGTACATCAAGAAACAAAAAAAGAAACACTCACATCGGCAAAAGACAAAAAACAAGAGAATAAAAAAAGAGTGAAAGAAAGAAGGGGGAAAGAGAGAGAGAAAGAAAAAAAAAAAAAAAAAAGGGAAGGGAATCCCCTCACTCAGCCCCCTTATCCTGACCAGAGTTGATATTAAATTTCTGTACCATTAGATATCCATGAATGTGGAAAAAGATCTAATATGACCATTTCAGCAAAGCTTACTGAGGATGTAAAGGGCGCTAAAATCTGTTTTTGTATGGGCACAGGATAGTTAATAATGGGATACCAGCCAAATAGAAATTTTTTAATTCTGGCTTCTGAGGCATCCTGTAGATGATATGATTCAAAGATAATTTGATCTTGGATAGCGTAAAAGATCTCGGATAGTACAGGCCCTTTTTTAGCTTTCCATTTTTTTAAGAATACTCTGTCTTACGGCTAATATTGAAGTATTTATAGAGCGGATCCAGTGCCTATCTGAACTATTCGAGTATTCAACCAATAGGATAATATCCCGGAACGTGAGGGAGACAGACACACCGAATATATTATTAAACCAATATATAAATTTCAACCAGAGCTGGTTTATCTTAGGACAAGTCCAGAACATATGCGATAGGTCCGCTTCCTTGTATACACACCTAGGGCAATGAGCTGATCTAGATGGATAAAATCGCGCCAGTTTAACTGGATTGAGATAAAAATTGTTTATTACTTTCATGTGCGATTCCTTCCATATTGAGGGGACTTTACAGTTTTCTAGGGACTTGAAACTTTGTATAATTCTATCGGGATCTATATCCCGTATTGACCTACTCCATTGACCACTGATCTTACTAAGGAAGCCTTGCGTTTGTTTGGACAGCATAATGTCATAAATTAGTGAGATCGAGGTGACACCCGCAACAACTTTCTGTATTAAAACTCTGATATCAGACCATGCAACCGATAGGGGAAACTTCCAATCCTGTGTCACAATAAAATGGCGTACCTGAAAAAAAGCAAATAAATCTGATCTTGGTAAGTGAAAGAGGGAAAACAAAGTTTCACCTTCTAATACTACCTCATCTGCACCAATTAATTGAGAGATTCTATTTAACCCCTTTTCGGCCCAATTTTTAAAAGTTTTTTGACGTAAACCGGGGGAAAAAAGCGGGTTACCCCGAATGGGGAGAAATTCTGACACGGAAAAATCTATTTCCAGTGATTTACAAAGTTTATGCCACGCCAAGACTATATTTTTAATTGTAATTAGTGAGGAGACGTTAGAGGGTAATTGACTAGGCTTACAATGCAAAATCGCAGGTAATGCGAAAGGGTAAAGCTATATATACAGCTCTGCTGTGGTGCTCTTTGCCTCCTCCTGCTGACCAGGAGGCGAAATCCCACAAGTAAGGCTGAAATCCATTGACTCATCGTATCGTAAAAGAAACAAATTTATCAGGTAAGAATAAATTTCCATTTTTTGTGTTCAGAAAACTGAGTGTTGTCTCAGTTCTGTTCCCCTACATAACTTTAGACTGCGGTCAAAGGGAGATACCAGGAGCTATTGCTCTGGATAAAGGGATGTCCAGGACAAGGGAAGTGTTCTGATGGAGGTACTCATTAGGGGTACCAGGCGTCACATCTGGTGGCAGGGGTGGGATTGATTTCTTGTCCTGCTGACAGAGGAGGAGCGGCACTGTCACCCACAGCTATGGAAACAGAGCTCCTATGGCGAATGCAGCAAGTGCTGACCCACCTTGATGAACCCGTTTCTGCACAGGACAAGCTGGGTTGGAGGGATGTGCTGTCCCTAAGCAGCACTACAAAGAGGCGCCAATAGCAGCCAGTGAAGGATAGCAGCCAGATGATTATAGACGATGCAGAGGAAACATTCCACAGCAGAGTGCGGAGAAGGTTGTCAATCTACAGAGCCAACCCATCCGAAGTAGCAGTCCAGGTAACGAACGCCGAGGTGGTGAAGCAGATCACCAGGTATCGGAATATTCAGACAGCTGAGATGCTGGGATCAGATACCTCTAAATAGGAAGTTCCCATATGGCACTTTGAGCGACAAGTCAAAGTCGCCCTTGCGGTTTTAGGAGGGCCAGTTCCAGAGGAGATGTGCCTGGAATGGAGAGCCCTGATACGGCTAGAGATGTGGGAAGATGCACTGGAGAATTGGTATGGCTGCAGAGGCAAAGTCCTGCCCTCCCCAGAACAGCGCTTCGGGGACCAGGTGAACTTGTGGCTCTGCTTACTGAGAGGACAATCCACAGGTGAGGGGATAGCCGAACTGAAGTATCTGGTGCAAAGAGAGGTCGAGCTCGAGGATCGGTACAGAGCGTTATATTGGTTTGCAGACAGGTGGCAGTCGAGGGCAGAAATGCACTATTCCCCGAAAGGTGATGACTTTGGTGGCCCCGGCTTATTATGGGAAGCATTTGAGGAGAAAGATGAATTTGGCAGTCCTGAGGGATATCGATTCTGGGACATTCAAAGCAAGAGGCAGGAGCTTTTACAGCCATCAGAAGCACTTGCCTTAGAGCCTGACCTGACATGGCTTATCTATCAGGAATGGTACCTTGAGGTGGATTACCCAGAACTGCTGGAAAGTGGTCCTTTACTTACTTCAGAGGCAGCGGATCTAGTGGACTTCATATCCACGGATCTTGGTCCAGGAGGTGTGGATGAGACAGTGGTCTCCACACGTGGAGTGCAGAGATACGGGGAAGTAGGCCCAGACCCCCAACCCCCTGGCATGGGGACCCTAGTCACCCTGTTATCTCCCCAACTGGACCCAGAGATTGTGGATCTAATTGACTTTTCCTCTGAGGTGTCAGATGCAGATTACCCAACAGAAAAACAGGCAACAGGGCAGAGTGTTGTTGGCCTCTGCCCACCCCTAACCGGCACCCCAGAAAACAGGAATGACAGCCTCATGCTGGCAGAGGGACCGGAGGAGCATGCAGCAATCCCAGCGGAGGAGCTGGCATTGGGACCGAGAGATGTCGGTCTCTCTCTGCAAGCAATGGCAGATTCCTATCCATTACAAGTGGATGGGACTAAAGTCTCCACCTGTATTCTCCAGGGATGCTGGGCATATGGCCCAGATCCACAACAGCATGTTGGAGTGAGCCCAGCCACCCTGTCTTCTCTCCAGAAAGGACTCCAGGGAGAAGGGACAGTCGGCACTCCTCCCCAGCAGCGGGTATGTTCTATGAAAGAGGCAGAGGTCTGCCGGGTGAGTGATGCTCTGTTTGGGACAATTTGTTTGGGGTACTGTGTGGATACAGGCTTTGGGGGAATGGATCTACAAACTAACTTCGAAGTTAACCCGTCTGGGGGTCTCCTCCTGTGTTAGTCTCCTTCCGAAGGGGGAGATATTTGACGTGAGTCACCAAGATCTGAGGGCCTGTTATGGAACATTTTTTGGGCTGGAGGTACATGGGCTTAAGGATACCCAGAGACTGCATGGAAATGTGGAATTTATTATGCTGGACACCCCATGTACTTTCATAACTCTGTCTTGTGTCCATGTCACCCTGTATCCATAAATACAGGATGGGTACAGGGTGTGAGTGCCCCTTGTGAGAGCAATTGTGACTCTATAAACCAAGTGGGCCTAAAGGACTTAATAGCTAATAAGAGCTGTTCTTATATTCTGTAATAAGATGTATTTTATTTACGTTTCAGATCTGATTGTGTCTCAGAAGTCTGTCTGGGTATACTGATTGTGTTCCTGTGTGATTATGTTAACTAGACTGCCTAAAATCAGATTGTCTAAGTAAACTTTCTTCCCCAGTTAATTAACTTGATATGCTAATCTGTTTTACCTATGAATAGACAATTGTTAGAGGTTTTATGTATTGTTCATATATTTGCTTTACTGTTTAACCAATGCCCTCTGTAACCTGAAGCCAGGGTGTATAAATATGTGTGCTGCTTTTAAATAAGGTGTTCATTTTTGTGTTCAGAAAACTGATTGTTGTCTCAGTTCTGTTCCCCTACATAACTTTAGACTGCGGTCAAAGGGAGATACCAGGAGCTATTGCTCTGGATAAAGGGATGCCCAGGACAAGGGAAGTGATCTGTCGGAGGTACTCATTTGGGGTACCAGGCGGTCCATCACTATATATATTTATGTGTGTGTATATGTATGTATATATATATATATATATATATATATATATATATATATATATATATATATATATACATACATATACATACACATACATAAATATATATATACATATACACACACACACACACACACATATATATAT
>NC_069500.1:639430094-639495094 GCF_027579735.1 Bombina bombina | reverse complement strand
ATATATATATATATATATATATATATATATATATATATATATATATATATATATATATATAACAAAAAATAGATGAGTCACAACCCAGCTCCGTCCACAGTAATGTTGGAAGGTGTGTTTGCTGGGTATTGTAAAGTTAGGAGCGCATACACATGTATAAACGATAAGAAACAGTCCTAGTTTCCCATGTACCTAGCCTGGATACAAGTGCGACCTATATAACAGCAGAATAGAGCCACAAAAAACCGAAGGACAGTTACTCACCACCCCCGGTAATGAGACAGATCTGCTCCACAGGACTCAGCACAAAGCGACTTGCATTTTCTTCAGTATGCGCTCCTGCTGTATCTGTACCTGGGCTCCAGATTTCTTCCGGGTTCCACGTATCACACTCCTCCAATGATTGCCCAGTAACGGAACTCCCAGCAAGACGTCACAAGGACAGCTGATCCACAATGTAACTCGGAGGTGCCGTGCCGGTCAGGGAAAGTAGATAACTTCACAAGCGAAAATGAAAAGCTGGTATATCTCCTTGAGTTATAAATTAAAATGTTCTTTATTTACGTCACTTTAAAACAAGCAGGTATTGCAAAGCCAAGGAATACACTTTACATGTTTTGGGATTTCTGCCTTACTCATAAGCGTAATTCAAAGTAAAACAACGTTAAAATAAATAGGGCTTGCCCCTCACCTATTGGATGATAATTATCATGTGACTAACCATACCTGAAAAAAATGATTTAAGGTGGAATAGGGGTAAATAAAGGTACCCAACCTAGATGTGTGTGTGGCAAAACAAAATATATTGAACAATAATAAAAGCAATATTCAATTCTGTTGGTACTTGCTCAGATAATTGAAAATAGATACATTAATGGTATTGAAAATAGAAATACTAAATCGATCAATTAGTACATTGAATTGTAGTACATACCCAAAGAGTTAACACACCTTTTTTGTGTGTGTGTGCAATAAATGGATTGTCAATATGCAGGTAAGAATAGGTTACAATTGGAAAGGGAAAAAAAGATTACCCCTTCATAATGTCAATGGCAATATAGCTAGAAATTACACTGTAAACGGAAGAAAAGAGTGACCATTGAGCTATCCATAAATGGGTGAGTGGGTTATTTTTCATACACAATTGGCACTTTCAAGCATACATGAGGGGCAAGCTCTATTTATTTTAATGTTGTTTTACTTTGAATTACGCTTATGAGTAAGGCTGAAATGCCGAAACATGTAAAGCCTATTCCTTGGCTTTGCAATACCTGCTTGTTTTAAAGTGACCTAAATAAAGAACATTTTAATTTGTAACTCAAGGAGATGTGCCAGTTTTTCATTTTCACTTGTGAAGTTTTATATATATATATATATATATATATATATATATATATATATATATATATATACCCCCCTCCCTACTTGAGTCAATTTAGTTTTCTACCTATTCAGAATTCTCTGTGGTGCAGCAGTCCAGCCAGATTGAGTTGATAAGTAGTTCTCCCTGGCGTTGCTCCAGTGTATTAATGGACTGTGGTTCACTCATAGATATTCCATGTCAGTTTACAGCATTATCCTTCAACAGCAGGTTAAATAATGCCTGGGGTTTTCCAACCTGCTTGTTATTTTTGCTTTGTTTCCTGTACCCTCTGTGTTCAAATAATACAGTTCTGGTCTGGAATACACATTGAGAATACAATTGTTTGCCTATTCTTGCTTCTTTTTCCCTTTTATATTATGGATAGTAGTATGTCTGCAGATGGATTACTGCAAAGCTTTTATTTCTGCCAGCTGTGCATTCGGTCCAGGCTTTTTGATGAGGGGATTTGTTTCTCTGTATATGTCTCAAGGGGTAGAGGGACTTGGTATACCTGCTGCCCAAGTAGATTACGGTTAAAGGGATATGAAACCCACATTTTTTTCTTTCATGAATCATATAGAGCATGCAACTTTCTAACAATAGCACCTACAGTTGACCAGGGTAGATGTAGTAAGGCAGATATTTAACAAGTGAGATAATGTCCAAAAAGGATATCAATAGGGAGCGTACTAACTGTACTAGAAAAATAAAATGTTTAATATATATATATATATATATATATATATATATATATATATATATATATATATATATATATATATATATATATATATATATTTTATAATAAAGGTTGCAGTCTAAAAAGACAGAAGAGATAGTCAATATAACTCCCGGGCAGCTCCACTTGAAACCATCGGTGTGATGGTTTGTCTGTAGTGAAAAAAGATAAGGGGCGCCTCATAGTGTAATCATGTGGGAGGATAAGCCAATATAGAGTAAGAACATTTTTCACAATTCTTTTATGCACTTATTTGAGTCAGTTGCTAATGGGCAGGCTGACCTTTGCAGCAGTCAGCATGCTGATGTCTCAGAGTCTCCCAGGAATGGCCTACCGGTCTCTTTCATCAGCGCTTGTGGTGGAGCTGAGTGTTTTTTTAATCAAATACTCCAGGAAACACAGCGGTCACAAGCCATGCCTATGTAATGTTTCATTTTACGTTGTGCGTCATACTTGGCGCCAAATAATTTCATTATTTAAAACCCTATTCCTATGTGCCTCTTGCCTTTTTGTATGTCAGAGGGTTATGCTGTTTGCATTTTTTCCCATTCCTGAAACTGCCATATAAGGAAATTGATAATTTTGCTTTATATGTTTTTTTTTCTCTTTCATTTGCAAGATGTCTCAATCTGATCCTGCTCAGAAACCACTGTTGGAACCCTGCTGCCTGATAACAGTTCTACCAAAGCTAAGTGTATCTGTTATAAATTTGTAGAGATTATATCTTCAGCTGTGGTATGTAATGGTTGTCATGATAAGCTTTTACATGCAGAGAATGTATCCATCAGTAATAGTACAATGCCTGTTGTTCCTTCAACATCTAATGTACATGATATTCCTGTGAATATAAAAGATTTTGTTGCTGATGCGATTCAGAAGGCTTTGTCTGCTAACCCGTTTTCTAATAAACGTTAAGTCTTTTTAAAACTTCTCATAAAGTTGATGAAATTTCAAATGACCGACAACATACTGAATTATCCTCCTCCTGATGAGGATCTATCTGATTCAGAAGATCCTACCTCAGATATTGACACTGACAAATCTTATTTATTTAAAATGGAGTATATTCGTTCTTTGTTAAAAGAGGTGTTGATTACATTGGATATTGAGGAAACTAGTCCTCTTAATATTAAAACTAGTAAACGTTTAAACTATGTTTATAAACCTCCTGCGGTTACACCAGAGGTTTTTCCAATTCCTGATGCTATTTCTGATATGATTTCTAAGGAATGGAATAGGCCTGGTACTTCTTTTATCCCTTCTTCAAGATTTAAAAAAAATTGTATCCTTTGCCAGCAGTTAGTTTGGAGTTTTGGGAAACGATCCCCAGAGTTGATGGGGCTATTTCTACTCTTGCCAAACGTACTACTATTCCTATGGAAGATAGTACTTCCTTTATGGACGCTTTAGACAGGAAACTTGAATCTTATCTAAGGAAAGCGTATTTATATTCTGGCTATCTTCTCAGGACTGTCATTTCTTTGGCTGATGTTGCAGCTGTATCAACTTTTTGGTTGGAAAGTTTAGCGCAACAGGAAACAGATCCTGATTTTTCTAGCATTATTCGCTTGCTTCAACATGCTAATCATTTTATCTGTGATGCCATTTTTGATATCAAAATTGATGTTAAATCTATGTCTTTGGCTATTTTAGCTAGAAGAGTTTTGTGGCTTAAATCTTGGAATGCTGATATGGTATCTAAATCTAGATTACTATCTTTCTTTCCAAGGTAAAAATTAATTTGGTTCTCAGTTGGATTCAATTATTTAAACTGTCACTGGGGGAAGGGAGTTTTTTTCCCCTCAGGATAAAAGACATAAGGGTAAATCTAAAGCTTCTAACCGTTTTCGTTCCTTTCGACAAAATAAGGAACAGAAACCCAATCCTTCCCTCAAAGAATCTGGTTCCAATTGGAAACTTTCTTCAAGTTGGAATAAATCCAAGCCGTTTAAGAAACCAAAGCCAGCTTCCAAGTCTGCAGGAAGTCTCATTCCAGTTCTGCTGGTAGGGGGCAGATTAAGATTCTTCCAAAATATTTGGGCAGATTCTGTCCAAAATCAATGGATTCAGAGTATTGTCTCTCAAGGGTACCGAATAGGATTCAGAATAAGACCTGTGAGAAGATTTTTTCTCTCATGCATCCCAGCAAATCCAGTAAAGGCTCAGTCTTTTCTGAAGTGTGTTTCAGACCTGGTGCTTTCACGGTAATCATACCAGTTCCGTTTCAGGAACAGGGTCTGGGGTTTTATTCAAATCTATTCATTGCCTCAAAGAAAGAAAATTCATTCAGGCCAGTTCTGGATCTGAAAATTTTGAATCGTTTTGTAAGAGTGCCAACTTTCAAAATGGTGACTATAAGGACTATTCTGCCTTTTGTTCAGCAAGGTCATTATATGTCCACGATAGACTTACAGGATGCATATCTTCATATTCCGATTCATCCAGACCATTTTCAGTTTCTGAGATTCTCTTTTCTAGACAAGCATTACCAATTTGTCGCTCTTCCATTTGGCCTAGCGACAGCTCCAAGAATCATTTCAAAGGTTCTCGGTGCCCTACTCTCTGTAATCAGAGAACGGGTTATTGTGGCACCATCGTATAGTTCAAGGGGCCTCTTTTGTTCGTCCAACCTGGACTGTGATCACAACAGATGCAAGTCTTTCAGGTTGGGGAGCTGTCTGGGGATCTCTGACAGCACAAGGGGTTTAGAAATCTCAAGAGGCTAGGTTACTAATCAATATTTTAGAACTCTGTGCTATTTTCAGGGCTCTTCAGGTTTGGCCTCTGTTGAAGTGAGAACTGTTCATTTGTTTTCAGACAGACAATATCACAACTGTGGCATATGTCAATCATCAGGGTGGGACTCACAGTCCCCAAGCTATGAAAGAAGTATCTCGGATACTTGCTTGGGTGGAATCCAGCTCCTGTCTAATTTCTGCGGTTCATATCCCAGGTGTAGACAATTGGGAAGCGGATTATCTCAACCGTCAGACTTTACATCCGGTGGAGTGGTCACTCCATCCAGATGTTTTTCAGATTGTTCAGATGTGGGGTCTTCCAAAAATAGATCTGATTGCTTCCCATCTAAACAAGAAACTTTCCAGGTACCTGTCCAGGTCCAGGGATCCTCAGGCGGAGGCGGTTGATGCGTTAGCTGTTCCCTGGTGTTACCAACTTGCTTATATCTTCCCGCCTCTAGTTCTTCTTCCAAGAGTGATTTCCAAGATCATCATGGAACAATCGTTTGCGTTGCTGGTAGCTTCAGCATGGCCTCACAGGTTTTGGTATGCAGATCTTGTTCGGATGTCCAGTTGCCAACCTTGGCCACTTCCTTTATGATCAGACCTTCTGTCTCAACGTTCGTTTTTCCATCAGGATCTCAAATCATTAAATTTGAAGGTATGGAAATTGAATGCCTAGTGCTTAGTCATAGAGGTTTCTCTGACTCAGTGATTAATACTATGTTACAGTTCCAATCACAGTAGATTATTGTTCAGCACTCAGTGAAGGTCTTTATCCGTGCAAGCTGCTAGGGTCTATACCAAAAACCCTCAATAATAACATGAAATCCAAGCTGCAGCAGCACTGTATGACAAAATATTTATTTAAGCCAGAAAAATATTACAACATTTTGGACCACTGTCCTTAATCATGTATAAAATCACACTGACACATACAGGCTTCTTATACCTATAGCCCCTCCCACTTAATTACAGGCCTACACCTGTCTTCACCTACCTATTTTAATTACCTCACTAGCTCCCTCTATTGTGTAACAAACCTCCTATTCATTGTAATATACAATTATAACTGAGAATTTTTACATAATGTTACTTAGTACATAATTCTTCTTCATTTTTATACATACATAGGATAAACCACATACAAATAAGATATCCTAGTGATTTTTTTGTATCGCAAACAGCATATTTAGTAATATCCTTTCTTGATCCAACTAAGAGTTAACCATTTAAAAGATGCTCCAGTCCATCTCTCTATTCATGCCTCTTGGCCACATTGTACCTAGTGTATAAATCCAGAACAATTCTCTTTGTTTGAGATTTTTCTCCCTATTGCCACCCCTCCTAGGTTTCCCAACCTGATCAATAATTTGAAATCTTATTTGACTTAGGCTATGGCCTGCAGTCAAAAAATGGTGGGTCACAGGTGCATCTAGGACTCCTGTCCGTATGCTACTCTTGTGTTGATTCAACCTTTCTCGCACCTTACGGGTGGTCTCTCCTACATAGCCCCACCCACAGGGGCACTTAATTAGATATATGGCATATTCTGTATTGCAGGTAAAAAACCCTCTAATCCAAAATTTCTTGCCTGTATGTGGGTGGGAAAATGTTATTGCAATTGTTGCAGTTTAAACAGGGGAAACAACCGTTGTTCTTTTTATCAATGTAACTCTGTACTTTCCTCTTGCTTGATCCTATGTCAGCCCTTACCTTTTTAAGATTTGTACCTCTTTTATAGGCAGGCATAGGCAATACTTGGAATTCTTTCACATCCGGGTTACAATTACTTAGTACCCTCCAATGTTTCCTTATAATTCCTTGTATCTTATTGCTAAGAGGGGAAAACTTACTGACAAAAACCATCCTATCTAGCTGTTCTTTCGTTTTAGTTTTTTGTTCTAACAGTTTTTGTCTTGGGGGCTCCAATGCATGGTTTATACCCTCCTGTATTAATTCAGGTGGGTAACTAACCTCTCGATGGAGAGGGGAGCGAGTAGGAGATCGGACCGGAAGGAGGTTTGGTGGTACTTCCGGCGGAAGAAGAAACAGACGCAATAGGTCTAGCAAACAGAATGACCAGTCGGGTACGCAAAGCTCCTCTTCCGAATCGGCGTCGGGGGACTCAGAGGAAGATGTCAGACAAGGCGGACACGCAGAGGGGGGAAGCATCACCACAGGCGGAAAAGGAGCTGGTACGAGTGGCAACAAACAACGAGCAGTAACACGCAGTCAGAAGAAATGACTGTAAACCTTAGCAAGGCGCAACTAACCGTGGAGGAAGAACAAGTTCTAAACAAAGGACTATCATTTTGTCCCACAGGTGAATGTGATATGTTTGAATTGCGCAAAGACTTGCATAGGTTTTATAGATCAGTAAAGTTAAAAAGTTTTTTTTCATGCTGTGATAAGGTAGCGGCCAAGGAAAATGCATGTGCTGAAACACTAGATTTATCTACGTTTAATCTGAGAAATAAAAGTAACTTTACACCAACGCAGGTCAACCCTAGTGTGCAAACCTTTATACAACTAGTAGATAGAGATATTGAAAATCTAGAGAAAAAATGTAAAGGTACTAAGGTGAATAGAAAAGTGAATTTTACCAAAAAGGATAAGGCTGCTTTAAAAAAATTAAGTGACAACAAGGGGATTATCATTAAGGATAAGGGTGGTGCAACTGTCCTTTTAGACAAGGAATTTTAATGTCCAGGAGATTAAAACACAATTGGCAGATGAAAAGGTGTATAAACTGTTGACAAGAAATCCCAAATTTGAAATTAAAAAAGAAATTGAAAACTGTGTTTCCAAAGCAGAAAGGGGAGGTATTATTGGACAGGATGTGGCTAGATTCCTATTGGAGACTGAAGAAATAACACCTGTCCTATATACTTTACCTAAAATTCATATGGACAAGGTATCTCCACCAGGACGCCCTATTGTGGCTGGAATCGGTTCAATCCTGTCCAATGCCTCTATCTTTCTAGATAAGTTTTTAAGACCGTTTGTGGGATCTAATTCCCATATAAAAGATACAGGTGATTTCCTGAATAAAATACAAGGCCTAGAATTAAGTGAAGGAAAGGGGATTTTGTATAGTATGGATGTAGTAAGTCTGTACACCTCCATTACACACGAAGCAGGTATTGGAGCAATCAATAGAGTACTTAGCAATGATACAGGTGTAAGTGAAAAGCAAAGAAATGTTGTGCTTGAATTGCTGGGTATTGTATTGAGATGCAATTATTTCCTTTTCCAGGATGAGTATTTTCTGCAACTCCAGGGCACAGCCATGGGTTCCAATGTTGCCCCCACATATGCGAACATTTTTATGAATGTATTTGAGGAACAGGTAGTATATAGTCACCCTTTATTTATTCTATATGGTGCCACATGGTGGCGCTATATAGATGACGTGTTCGGTATGTGGTTGGGCGACATTGGAACCCTGGAAAAGTTTTTTGAGGACTTGAATAATGCCACCCTTAGTATTAAATTTAAACTCGTCCACAGTGAAGAGAGCATACATTTTTTTGGATACTAAAGTGTATAAATCTGGTGATACATTGTCAGTGGACCTGTACAGAAAAGAACTGATTGCAACAATTTGTTGCACTATGATAGTGCACATCCTCCCACTCTCACTCGGTCCTTGCCAAAAAGCCAATTTTTGCGTGTAAGGTGTATTGTATCAGATGAAAGCTTGGCATTGGAGAGGCTCAGTGAGATTGGGAATGCGTTCTCTAAGAGAGGTTACCCACCTGAATTAATACAGGAGGGTATAAACCATGCATTGGAGACCCCAAGACAAAAACTGTTAGAACAAAAAACTAAAACGAAAGAACAGCTAGATTGGATGGTTTTTGTCAGTAAGTTTTCCCCTCTTAGCAATAAGATACAAGGAATTATAAGGAAACATTGGAGGGTACTAAGTGATTGTAACCCGAATGTGAAAGAATTCCAAGTATTGCCTATGCCTGCCTATAAAAGAGGTAACATAGGATCAAGCAAGAGGAAAGTACAGAGTTACATTGATAAAAAGAACAACGGTTGTTTCCCCTGTTTAAACTGCAACAATTGCAATAACATGATGCGGGGCTCCACATTTTCCCACCCACATACAGGCAAGAAATTTTGGATTAGAGGGTTTTTTACCTGCAATACAGAATATGCCATATATCTAATTAAGTGCCCCTGTGGGTGGGGCTATGTAGGAGAGACCACCCGTAAGGTGCGAGAAAGGTTGAATCAACACAAGAGTAGCATACGGACAGGAGTCCTAGATGCACCTGTGACCCACCATTTTTTGACTGCAGGCCATAGCCTAAGTCAAATAAGATTTCAAATTATTGATCAGGTTGGGAAACCTAGGAGGGGTGGCAATAGGGAGAAAAATCTCAAACAAAGAGAATTGTTCTGGATTTATACACTAGGTACAATGTGGCCAAGAGGCATGAATAGAGATGGACTGGAGCATCTTTTAAATGGTTAACTCTTAGTTGGATCAAGAAAGGATATTACTAAATATGCTGTTTGCGATAAAAAAATCACTAGGATATCTTATTTGTATGTGGTTTATCCTATGTATGTATAAAAATGAAGAAGCATTATGTACTAAGTAACATTATGTAAAAATTTGCAGTTATAATTGTATATTACAATGAATAGGAGGTTTGTTAAACAATAGAGGGAGCTAGTGAGGTAATTAAAATAGGTAGGTGAAGACAGGTGTGGGTCTGTAATTAAGTGTGAGGGGCTATAGGTATAAGAAGCCTGTATGTGTCAGTGTGATTTTATACATGATTAAGGACAATGGTCCGAAACGTAATATTTTTCTGGCTTAAATAAATATTTTGTCATACAGTGCTGCTGCAGCTTGGATTTCATAATACTATGTTACAGGCTAGTAAATCTGTTTCTAGGAAGATGTATTATCGAGTTTGGGAGTCTTATATTTCATGGTGTTCTTCTCATAAATTCTCCTGGCATTCTTTTAGAATTCCTAGAATTTTACAGTTTCTTCAGAATGGTTTGGATAAAGGTTTGTCTGCAAGTTCCTTGAAGAGACAAATCTCTGCTCTTTCTGTTTTATTTCACAGAAAAATTGCTAAGCTTCCTGATATTCACTGTTTTGTACAGGCTTTGGTCCGTATCAAGCCTGTCATTGAATCAATATCTCCTCCTTGGATTCTTAATTTGGTTTTGAAGGCTTAAAAGGCTCCTCCTTTCGAGCTTATGCATTCTTTGGACATTAAATTACTTTCTTAGAAGTGTTGTTCCTTTTGGCAATCTCTTCTGCTAGATAAGGATAAGGCCGTTTTGTTGTTCCTCCTTTGTGTCCTAATCCTAAGAATTCTTTGGAGAGATCCTTACATTCTTTGGATGTTGTAAGAGGTTTGAAATATTATGTTGAAGCTACTAAAGATTTCAGGAAGACTTCTAGTCTATTTGTTGTCTTTTCTGGTTCTAGGAAAGGTCAGAAGGCTTCTGCCTTTTCCTTGGCATCTTGGTTAAAGCTCATTCTACTAGATCAGTTTCCACTTTGTGGGCTTTTAAGAATGAAGCTTCAGTTGATCAGATTTGCAAAGCAGCAACTTGTTCTTCTTTGCATACATTTACTAAATTCTACTGCTTTGATGTATTTGCTTCCATGGAAGCAGTTTTTGGTAGAAAAGTTCTTTAGGCAGCTATTTCAGTTTGATTTGTTTGCTTATGTTTAAGTTTTTTTTTTTCAATTTATGAGAATAAACTTATATTTTGGGTTGTGGATTAATTTTTTCAGCGGAAAATGGCTGTTATTTTTATCCCTCCCTCTCTAGTGATTCTTCTGTGGAGTTCCACATCTTGAGAATTACTATCCCATACGTCACTAGCTCATGGACTCTTGCCAATTCCAAGAAAGAAAACATAATTTATGTAAGAGCTTACCTGATAAATTTATTTCTTTCATATTGGCAAGAGTCCATGAGACCCACCCTTTTTATGGTGGTTATTATTTTTGTATAAAGCACAATTATTTCCAAATTCTTTATTTTGATGCTTTTTACTCCTTTTTTTGTCACCCCACTACTTGGCTATTTGTTAAACTGAATTGTGGGTGTGGTGCTGGGTGTATTTATAGGCATTTTGAGGTTTGGGAAACTTTGCCCCTCCTGGTAGGATTGTATATCCCATACGTCACTAGCTCGGGGACACTTGCCAATATGAAAGAAATTAATTTATCAGGTAAGTTCTTACATAAATTATGTTTTTGTTTTCAAAATTTCAAATGCACATTAGTTTGGAAACATTTTAGTAGCAGACGTCAATTAGATAAAGGGACATGGAACCAAAAATAATTATTTCAGGATTCAGATCGAAAATACAATTTTAAACAACATTACAATTTGCTTCTATTATCTAATGTTGCTTTGTTGTCAAAATAGCAATGCACATGAGTGAACCAATCACACGAGGCATTTATGTGGAGCTACCAATCGGCTACTGAGCCTATGTAGATATGCTTTTTCAACAAAGGATATCAAGAGAATAAAGAAAATTAGTGAGTAGTAGTAAATTGGAAAGTTGGTTTAAAAATGGCATTCTTTTTCTAAATAATGAGACTATATTTGGGTTTCATGTCCCTTTAAAATTCTTCTTGTAAAAGTAATCACTGTCTCAGCTGTAGTTTCTATTGTGCATGTGCATAAAGAGAATAAATCCATATTCCATGACACCTCTAAGCCAGTGTCCGTAAAAATGTGGTAGCTATAGAAGAGTAAGAGCACTTAATTACTTATAAGAGTTTTCTAATGCAAACAGTATTTTGCATGTGCCATAGAAATAATTGGAGCCACTGTTAATTATTACCTTTAATGAATTTTCCATTATTTTGCAGTTAATGTGCTATTAACTGAACAACCAGTGTAACATAAGCCAATACTAAGATACACATTTGGCTTTTTATTCTCAAATGCAAGATTTAGCAGTTGACATCTAATCGGGATGTTGAATTAAGGTCATAAAGTCTTGTAGAAATAATGTTTGGTGGAGCCTTGAGATAATTTGGACAGTTCAAGAATGTCTGGTATATGAATAAGGCTTTCTGGAAAATGAATTTAGCTTACGCTTCAGATGGGCCTTCTTATTACCTGTTGTCAATATTTGTTTCTAAATTTTGAATGCATTGCTTTCACATACACAAAATAATCATTATCTTTTATTGTACAATTAAATAAAGCGGCTCATGGTCTTGCCAAGACAGTGTGACTACATAAGCACATTTACATATTGAAGAAACACGAACCCTTTAAAGAAATACCTTTTTATGCATTGTTTTAAATATTCTCAGCATATAGAATGTAGGGTTTTACCAACATTATACCAATTTTTTATTTAAGTTCTGTAAACTGTTTTAAAATGTACCTGTATCTTTTTTTATATATATTTTTTTTAGACTTTTCTTATATTTTATTTCTCTTACTAAGTATTCTTATGAAATATAGTCTATCTCAAATATTGTATCAATATGTTTTCTATCGCTCTCGTTGGCGCTTATATAAGCACAGACCTATACAATTATATGTTCCTGACATGTATCACATTTTGAATATAGAAGTTAAAATATAAATCTGTATCTAGCCTGAAATTTATCATGACCATAATTTTAATCCCATCTCTCTATATATCTGGTTGTTCCGCAATACAATATTTAAGACTCAATTTTTCAGCATGAACCCTCAATACAGTAGCTATTACAACTGCCTCCTCTGTTATGCCAGTTATTAAATAAAATACATTTTCTGTAATAATAATACACTCATTTAGCCTTTACTCTTTTGTAATAATGACTTTGTGTCTTTATAGTGAGAAGAGACTGAAGTATGATCACTACTTGCTTCCGTTTACCTTTTATGAGCTGGGGCTGTTGCACAAACAGCAAGGAGATTTTGACAAAGCAATCAGATATATTGAAACAGCAAAGTAAGTACTTAAAGGAAAATAACAAGCAGCACAGAAATAAAAATTTGCCTATAACATTTCATGGAAAGTGAACAGCAAATACCAAAAAATCTTTTAGATTCTATTAAATCCACTCTAAAGGTTATTTTGCTTATGTAGAGGCCAGGACAATTTGCTGTATTTTAAGAAATACTTCAAACAAAATGCTAGACATATTGTGCTTATTTGTACAATGTGGTAACTGATTTAATGTGTTTGATGTGTACATTAATAATAACTGAATTTAAAGAAACCACAAAGAAATCAACTGCTTATAGCTGTACTAGGGAAGCTTTCATGTAGCCAAAATTGCATGAAAATGTTACCCCTTGAAAAAAATGTAAACTACTAAAAATGACATTTTCCCATGGAAACATATAACATTTCCTGTAATAAATGTAAGACAAACTAAATAATCTTTAATTCTTTTTTTAGCTATACATATTTACCTGTCTGATTTATATATATATATATATATATATATATCTCATACAGGTGGTGAGAGTCCATGATCCATTACTCCTGGGAATTACTTTTCCTTGCCACTTTGCTTCCACTGGTGGTTGAAGAATGAAATGCACATCTTCATTCTTCGGAGAGAGGAGCCTCAGACTGTATTGAGGCTTGGTTTCCCCACAGAGTACAGTGCTTGTCAGAGGGACATATATAGGGTATGGTTTGTGGCTCTTTTTTTGCCCCATGGGAAATCTGTCACAGACCTTCCATAATTGTTCGCAGGGACTAGTATTTTACCTCCTTCCATGGGTGTTCAGTTTACTCCTATTCCATAACCTGTCTCAGATCTGGAAGCTATGGGAGTGATTGTTCCAGTTTCTTTGCAGGAACAGGGGATGGGATTTTATTCAAATCTTTTTATTGTTCCAAAGAAACTGAAATCTCTGAAATCTCTGAACACGTTGGTAATGCCTTTTTGTTCAGTAAGGTCACTTTATGTCCACAATAGATTTATAGGATGCTTATCATAGTGTTCCAATACACAGGGAAAATTACCAGTTTCTGAGGTTTGCCTTTCTAGACAAGCATTTTCAGTTTGTTGCTCAACCATTTGGTCTGGCTACAAGAATATTCACAAAATTGCTGGGTGCCTATTGTCTGTGATTTCAGGGTATTGCAGTGTTTCCCTACCTGGACAATATCTTGGTTCAAGCTCCATCTTTACCTTTAGCAGAATCTCATACCAACAGACTGCTGTTGTCTTTTCAACAACATGTTGGATCAATTTTCTAAAGAGTACTTTGGTTTCTAAAAAAAAAAAGTTAACTTTTTGGGGGATTTCAAATAGAGTCTGTCTCCATGAGTCTTTCTCTAACAGAGCAGAGAAGGTTAAATCTGGTGTCTGCTTGTCTGAACTTTCATTCTCTCTCTTTTCTCACTGTTTCTCTTTATGTGGAAGTTCTGGGTCTCATGATTGCAGCTTCAAAAGCAATTCCATTTGCTCATTTTCACACAAGGCCTCTTCAGTTTGTAATCTTTGTCAGTGGTGGAGGGATTCACACACTGCTATCTCAAAATGTTTTTCTGGATCTCAGTAAGTCTGTCTCTGACTTGGTGGCTGGATCATCAGTTCATTATTCAGAGGGCTTCTTTTGCTTGTCTTACCTGGACTGTGATCACTACAGATACAAGTCTTTAAAGGTTGGGGGGGGGGGGGGGGCTCTGCGCAAGCACAGGGAGTTTGGGATCCTCAGGAGGCGAGGTTGCCAATAAATATTCTAGAAATCTACTTTATGCTATTTTGAGGGCTCTTCAGGCTTGGCGTCTGTTTGGAAACTGAGATGAAACTCCCTTTTCAACAGACAATGTCACAGCAGTAGTTCATTTAAGCCATCAGGTGGGAACTCACAGTTCCCTAGCCATGAGGGAAGTGTCTCAAATTCTCTCATAGGCAGAAATAAATTCCTGTCTAGTCTCTGCAATTCATATTCCAGGAGTGAACAACTGAGAAGCAGACTTTCTCAGTCGTCAATCTCTACATCCAGCGGAATGGTTGCTTCACCAAGATGTATTCAATCAGATTTTGTGTCTTTGCGGTCTCCCAGAGATAGATCTGATGCCTTCTCATTCGAACAACAAACTTCCCAGGTACTTTGCAACGTCCGGGGACCCTCAGGCAAAGTTTGTGGATGCACTAGTAGCTCCTTAGTCATTTCATCTTGCTTATCTATTTTCTCCTCTGGGACGACTTCTTCTTCCCAGAGTGATCTCCAAGATAAGCCTAGATAAATCTAAAGTAATCTTGATTTCCCCAACTTGGCCTTGCAGGATTTGGTATACAGATCTAGTTCAATGTCCAGCTGTCCTCCTTGGCCTCTTCCTCTGTGGTCAGACCTTCTCTCTCAAGATCTGTTTTTCCATCCGGATCTCTGAACTTGATGCCATGGAAATTGAACTGTTAGTCCTTAGACATAGAGGTTTCTCTGTTTTAATGATTGAATCCTTAATTTAGGCTTGTAACCAGTAAAATGTGTCATAAGGTTGGGAAGGCCTTTATTGGTGTATAGATCATGGTTCTTCCTGTCATTCTTATAGAATTCCTAGGATTTTGCCGTTCTTACAGGATAGTCTGGAATAGGGCCTAGCTAAAAAAGCAGAAATCTGCTGTTTGAAAACTGGCAGTTTTATTTCATATGAAGATTGCTAATTCATGGTATTGTTCAGGCTTTGGCCCATATCAATACAGAAAATAATAACACACACTAGGAAATCCGTGTCAAACTTCTCAAAAACTGCGCCTGTGATACAGTAATAAAATGATTAAAATTAATAAATAAAGATTATGAGAAGCGCTCTAACCCTAGGCTGAAGACACTAACAGTAAAGTGGATAATATATTGGAAAATAAATCATGTATAATAATTATAATGTCCTTAAATAATTAAGACTATTGATTTTCAAACTGCCAAACAAGTTAAACCATTAGTTCATATGTAATTAATAACGGATATCGTTATCACAAATAATAGTACGAGATGTAAATTAAAAATCGTATTTATTTCTAGACTCTTAAAATGCATCTAAAATATATCCTATTACTCAACAAATAACATAATAAAGAGTGCGCACTCCACAAAAACAATTTAAAAACAAGCAAACAGCAAAAACTTTCCTCTCTGATTTCAATGAATGACCGTCTACATGTACGTGAACCCTAACAGTCACGTGTTCTCTACTGGCCAGTAGGATCCTTATGTACTCGTTGCACACAATTCAAATTTAGCAACGATTATCTGCTATATCAATCAAGTTTTTCTTATAGCAAAATTTTATATCCAATAGTTGTGACAAATTTTGCAAGCAAAATGTCTCGGTTAAATTTTCCCAGTTAGATTGAAAATGAAATACTTTGTGTGTAGTTTATTTCAAACCGAATGCCAGTGCCACACAGTCCTTATTGATTTTCTCCAAAACAGTGTAAGTGCAGATATTACCTTTTTAGACAGTGCTTTAATACTTCTTCTACCACTTATTCACGCCCCTGTATGGCCTAATAGATCTTTTGTTACCTTGCCTTCTGTTAACACGCTTGGAAATTTTAGCGTTCTTTCCGGTTGTCAGATCTCTTCCTGCGGCCAAAAGGGTTCACACTTATTCAGTGGTAGTATTATTTCCAGGTTATGTCAGCACCTTGTTTTTAGGTATATACCTTTGCACCTTTTTCACCTTTCAGGGATCGTTATCTGCTGAGATATTCCAAGCTTTTTCAGTTTGCATTCAATAGTTTGTAGTTTGTTTTATACTCATAGTTCACCAAATACAATCTACGCGTTTCAGCTCCTATAGAGCCTTTTTCAAGATCTTTATCACTTTGTTTATCTTTATCACTTTATCACTTTGTTTGCTCTTTATATTGCATGTATTGCCATTTCACTTTGTCTGAGGAAGGGGATACTCTGTCTCCGAAACGTTACAATAAATGTTTGGTGTTTGGAAAGACCAGTGAGTGCAAGCTTTTGTTACTGATATTTACTATTCACTAGAACCCTGGCAGCTGAATTTGGAAGTGAGAGTGCTCATCTATGGGACTATATTTATTTATTTATTTTTTTATATATATATATATATATATATATATATATATATATATATATATATATATATATATATATATATATATATATATATATATATATATATATATATATATATATATTGTATGTGTGTATATATATATATATATATATATATTGTATGTGTGTATATATATATATATATATATATATATATATATATATATGTGTGTGTGTATGTATATATCTATATCTCTCAAATAAAATCCAGCGAGCCTCAAAGCTGAAATACCAACCAGGGTATTTATTTTAAGAACAGGACAACATAAAATAAGATCAAAGAAAGAACCAACAGCACCCTGTCAGTTTGACCGGTTTCGGCAAGAGTGCCTTAATCATAGACAAAAATATATATATATGTATATGTGCACATACATCTATATTATAATTGTTTTGCTATTCTATCCCCTCTAAGTATTGTCTAACCGTCACACTCCCTCTGTTTCATGTTCTTTACATGTTTGTTTTGTGTCTTTATTCTCTTGTCCCTATAGGCTCCAAAACACAGCATAGCAGGGTTTGTCCTGTTTGTGTACTGTATAAATTCATAGATACGTAGAGATGCAAATTGTTCACATTTTGACACATTATATGTTTGTTAGATATCAAGATTATCATTGATCTTAAAGGGACAGTCTACACCAGAGCTTTTATTGTTTTAAAAGATAGATAATCCCTTTATTACCCATTCCCCAGTTTTGCATAACCAACACAGTTATATTAATATACTTTTAACCTCTGTGATTATCTTGTATCTAAGCCTCTGCAAACTGCCCCTTTATTTCAGTTTTGACAGACTTGCAGTTTAGCCAATCAGTGCCTGCTCCCAGATAACTTCACGTGCATGAGCACAGTGTTATCTATATGAAATACATGAACTAACACCCTGTAGTGGTGAAAAACTGTTAAAATGCATTCAGAAAAGAGGTGGCCTTCAAGGTCTAAGAAATTAGCATATGAACCTCCTAGGTTAAGTTTTCAACTAAGAATACCAAAAATTGGTGATAAAAGTAAAATGGAAAATTGTTTAAAATTACATGCCCTATCTGAATCATGAAAGTTTATTTTGGCCTAGACTGTCCCTTTAACTATCATTGATCAAAAAAATATTTAAGTCTTTAAATAAACTAAAATGACCCCACTAATGATTGCATCTTCACTGTTGTTCCTTGACTGTTTCCTGCTTATTTTAAAAAAAAGTTCCTTCTCCACACCAGCCCTAAACCTAAAGTGTGTACAGTAAATAGCTGACTAATAAATATTTTACATTATATTCTGTTGTGTATGAGTAAATGCTAGTCTGTAGGTGCAGGAATCGGGTAAAACGTGAGTACAGGCGTATCACTCTAACCAGCCTCTATGTCTTTCAGAAACAACTATAAAGACTACTCAATGGAATCCCGATTACACTTTAGGATTCATGCAGCACTCAGCAGTCTGAAAGGCTCCCCAGCATCAACTCCGTGACATAATGTGAATGGCAGTTTGTATGGAGGCATTTCAGATGTTAGATTCTGTGAATGTAATCATGTTGAAGGAAAAGAAGACTTCTAAACTAGATGATTTATAACTGTAATGACTGTTATCCTGTGTCATTTGATCTGTTGTTCCATTTAGCTATTTTCTATGGTGATTGTACTATAAATATATAAATATATATATATAAATATATACAACGTTCTATACTTTAAAAGTACAACTGAAGAAATAAAGTTTATATATATTTTGTTTCATCAAAGAGAATAATTTATGTCCATTCAGACTTGAATAAGACACTTGCTGATGCAATAAAGTCTGATTTAAAAAAAGTTTTTTTTTCATTTTTTTATCTTATTTACAGCTTTTGAAGAGTTATAAAGTAAAAAGATTTTTTTTTTTTTAGAGGTTTAATTTATGGCACAATATGAATTCCAGAAAATTCAATACACATTCGGCTAGATCACGAGTTTTGTCGGCAAGGCTGTGCAGTGCTAATGCTCCTTTTTTTTTCTTACCGCTCCCTTTAAACAACGCTGAATTTTTAGCTCCACATCTCACCTCGATACCAGCGTTGCTTATGGTAGCGGTAAGCTGCCAAAACTTGCTCGTGCACGATTTCCCCATAGGAAACAATGGGGCTGAGCTGATTGAAAAAAAAACTAACACCTGCAAAAAAGCAGCGTTCAGCTCCTTACGCAGCCCCATTGTTTCCTATGGGGAAAGAAAATGTACGCACCTAACACCCTAATATGAACCCCGAGTCTAAACACCCCTAATCTTACACTTATTAACCCCTAATCTGCTGCTATCGCTGACACCTACATTATATTATTAACCCCTAATCTGCCGCTCCGGACACCGCCACCACCTACATTATACTTATAAACCCCTAATCTGCTGCCCCCAACATCGCCAACACCTACATTATAGTTATTAACCCCTAATCTGCCCCCCCACGTCGCCGCAACTATATTAAATTTATTAACCCCTAATCTGCCGCCGCCACTATAATAAAGTTATTAACCCCTAAACCTAAGTCTAACCCTAACCCCCCCTAACTTAAATATAATTTAAATTAAACGAAATTAATTTAACATAATTAAATAACTTAATCCTATTTAAAACTAAATACTTACCGATAAAATAAACGCTAAGATAGCTACAATATAACTAATAGTTACATTGTAGCTAGCTTAGGATTTATTTTTATTTTACAGGCAACTTTGTATTTATTTTAACTAGGTACAATAGTTATTAAATAGTTATTAACTATTTAATAATTACATAGCCAAAATAAGTACAAAATTACCTGTAAAATAAATCCTAACCCAAGTTACAATTACACCTAACACTACACTATTATTAAACTAATTACCTAAACTACCTACAATAAATTACAATTAAATAAACTAAATTACGAAAAAAACAAACACTAAAATAAACACTAAATAAAAAAAGAATTACAAGAATTTTAAACTAATTACACCTAATCTAATCCCCCTAATAAAATAAAAAATCCCCCCAAAATAAAAAAAATTCCCTACCCTATACTAAATTACAAATAGCCCTTAAAAGGGCCTTTTTGCGGGGCATTGCCCCAAAGTAATCAGCTCTTTTACCTGTAAAAAAAAATACAATACCCCCCCAACATTACAACCCACCACCCACAAACCCCTAGTCTAAAACCCACCCAATCCCCCCTTAAAAAAACCTAATACTAACCCCCTGAAGATCACCCTACCTTGAGCCGTCTTCACCCAGCCAGACACAAGTGGTCCTCCAGAAGGTCCGAAGTCTTGATCCGATCGGGGCAGAAGAGGTCCTCCAGACGGCAGAAATCTTCATCCAGACGGCATCTTCTATCTTCATCCTTCCGGAGCGGGTCTATCTTCAATCCAGCCGATGCGGAGCATCCTCTTCAAACGAAGTCCTAATGAAGAATGAAGGTTCCTTTAAATGACGTCATCCAAGATGGCGTCCCTTGAATTCCGATTGGCGGATAGAATCCTATCAGCCAATCGGAATTAAGGTAGAAAAATCCTATTGGCTGATGCTATCAGCCAATCGCATTGAAGTTCAATCCGATTGGCTGATCCAATCAGCCAATAGGATTGACCTTGCATTCCATTGGCTGATTGGAACAGCCAATAGAATGTTAGGTCAATCCTATTGTGGGGTTATGTGTTATAAAGTGTGGACCATTCGCCCCTCAGAGAAGCGGATAGCATACATTCAGTTTGCAAGAAAGGGGATACAATTTGTCTTTGGAGTACAGGATCCAATGTTTTGAGGTAGGTTTCCCATTTCTTCAAAAATGGTGGAAGTCTTTGTATAACGTCTACTTTAGTGTCATGTTACTCAAAGAGCAGGTGGTCCATAATTTGTGTGGGAGATGAGCAAGTGTTAGTCTTTCTATCGATCCATAAGGATAGGATACATTGTCTAGCTAAGAGGTTAATTAATGTTATAATGGGGTAAAGTTTAGGGCAACCAAAAGGTCTTATGTAACCAGAACTGCACTCTGTTCCAAAAACGTTCGATTTTTAGGCAATAGAAAAAATTGTGATAGAAATCTGGGGAGGGGAAGGCGCATTTGAGACACTGATTATTAATAGATTTATTCCAGTGAGCTATGCGCTTGGGAGTTAGATAATCTAGGTGAATGAAGTGAATTTGAGATTCTATTAACTGAGATAAGGTAGCTTTTTTAGCAATTGCAAAACTCTTCCTGAGCTCTACTATCGTAAGGTCCCCAATTCTTAATTTCCACTTCTCTAAGAGGGCTTCTTGTAAACCAGACACTTTTTTTATGTAATAATGTTAAGTAAATACCTGAGATGGAGAAATTTCCCACTTTAAACTAAGTTTGAGTGATTACTAAAGGTGAGGAGCTCCAGAAGCATTCATATTTATCTTTAAGGCCGTTAACATAATGCCTAGCCTGCAGGTATGTATGCATAAAACTGTGTGTGAGGAATGTTGAACTGATTTCTAAGTTCCTGAAAAGATTTTAATGTATGAGTGGTCTGGTCTAAGAGGTCCCCAACCACCCCAAAACCTCTGATCTTCCAAAACCGAAACAGCATTGAGTCGGATCCTGCCGGAAAATCCAGATTCTCTAGGAGGAGTATGTATTTAGGGGAGGGGTAAATAACTTTTAAATGTTGCAAGACAAGCGACCAAGCTCACAAAGGATCCTTATATATTAGATTTAACATGTGGAGGTAGCTTGCCTGGACTAATATACAGAACGTAGGCTAGGTTGACCTGCCCCAAGACTGCTTTTTCTAAATCACTATGGCAAAAATGAGCTGTATTAAGTTGCCAATCAATTACTAGTCTAACAAGGGCAGACCAGTTGTAAAGCCTAAAATCAGGGAGGCCTAACCCTACATTGAGGAAGGAAAGTTGAAGTTTGTGCGCTGCTATGCATGTTTTTTTTATATTTCCAAAGAAAAGTTGAACCGCTCGCTTAAGCCTAGAGAGATCTTTTTTATGTTGAAGAAAGGGTAGCATGAGTAGGAGGTAAAAAAATGCGGGAAAGGATAACCATTTTTATTAGGTTTATTCGGCTTGATAAGGAAAGTGGAAAAGCCTTCCAGTTATCCAGCTGCACACTAGCCTGAATACATTGTTTGGCAACATTTAAATCATAGATATGATGGGGATTACAATGTAGAAATATTCCTAGATAAGTAAGAAAGATCATGACTACTTTGAAGGGGTATATAATCTCTTGAAGTGGGGATCTCTGTAACCATAAGAGTTCAGATTTAGCCATATTAACCTTGTATCCCGAAAAGGATCCAAAGAGGGTAATGATTTCTAGAATTTTGGGGATGTTTAGTTTAGGATTATTTATTAATAGAAGCATGTCATCTGTATACAAGGCAAGATGATGGGATGAGCCATTAACATTAATGCCTGGATACGAATAGTGAAGTTTCTGTGCTAAGGGTTCTAGGGCCAGGTCAAATAAGAGGGGACATCCCTGCCTGGTACCCTTTTGTAAGTGGATATCCTTTGAGAAAAACCCATTAACCAGGATTCTAGCTATTGGGGTTGAGTATATATTGGATATGGCTCTAAGGAACGAACCACGAATATTGAAGTGTTCCATTGAGTTCAGAAGATGACTCGACTCGGTCAAAGGCCTTCTCGGCATCCAATGACAGCAAGAAGGCCTCCGACTCTGAATCCACCGGCGTCTCTGATTCTACATGCCAATAGTGATTAATAATATGCAGCACTCTTCGCAGATTAACCACTGAAGAGCGACCGGTGACAAATCCCGTTTGATCTGGGTGTAGTAAACTAGGTAATAAGGATGATTAGCCAAAATCTTCATATATATTTTATAATCCGAATTAAGTAGCGAGATCGGACGGTAAGACTCTGGCAGCGAATTATCCTTGCCAGGTTTGGGTATAAGTGTAATATGAGCTGAAGAAAAAGTTGTGGACGGTTTAAAATCATTTTGAAAATAACTATTTAATAACTTAACTAGAATTGGGGATACTTGAGGTGTTAGATTTCTGTAGAATTCTATGGGAAGGCCATCAGGGCCTGCTGCCTTACCGATAGCAATGGAGGTTATAGTACTCTGCAGCTCCTCTACCATTATTAGGGAATTTAAGTTGTCCAATTGTTCTCGTGAAAGCTGATGTAATTGGATTGTTTCCCAAAAGGATCAACAAACCGAAGGGTCAGGCTCCGATTGCCTAGAATAAAGGGAATGTGAAAAAATGGGCCAAGCTTTTAGCTATATCACTAGTATTTGTATGATTTTTCCCTTGATATGTGAGTGAAGCAATATTCTTTTTGTTGACCAAAGAGGCCATAAGCTTACCAGATTTGTTACCAAAGCGAAGATACGTAGCATTTTTCTTGAGAAGACTTGAGGCTGCCTGGCTTTCAAGAAATGTATCCAGTGTGGATTTGGCTGTTAAATAAGTGTTAAAGTTGCCTTTGGATTTAGTCTCTCTGTAAATTTGATAAGAGTGAGCTATATCTTTGCCAAGAGAAAGTAAACTTTTTTTTAATTTCTCCACGTTGGTGAGCCATATATGAAATTGTTACCTGATAGAACCACCTTGGATGTTTCCCAGAACAGCTCTGGATTAGAAATATGATCTTTATTGTCAGTACAGAAATCAGTCTAGGCATGCATTAAAAATTTGAAAAATGTTTCTGATTTGTGAAGATACAAAGGAAATTGCTGCGTGTTCGAATTTGAGGGTTGGGAAGTAGTTTCAATATCGATTTCCATTGAAGTGTGATCTGATAAAAGAACATCATGAATTTTGTCTGCCTGAATTCTAGGAATTAAGGTGTCTGAGATCAAAAAGAGGTCTATTCGCGAACTGGAGGCTTTGGCCTTGGATATGCATGTATAATCATTTTCTGTGGGATGACGTAATCTCCAAATGTCTCCAACCATCAGCTCAGAGGTCAATCTGGAAAAGATCTGTTTCTCAAATTTCCCAGAGTATTTTTTCCCAGGTCCCTGAGGACCTCCCAGACCACCTGACCTGTAATATAGTGGGTTAGGAACCACATTGAAATCACCCCCCAGAATTATGTGAGAATCTAGATAAGGTAATAAATTATGTATGAGAGTATTCCAAAACTGTTTGATTAGGTGTATAAATATTACAAAGTGTGTAAATGTTAGACTCTAACTTAGCTTGTACAATTAAAAATCTCCCCTCTGGGTCTTTTTATAGTTTTAAAAATTTCAACTGCCGTACGTTTCCCAAACAAATTGCTATGCCTCTGCTAGAGCTACTATGAGATATGTACTGAAGCTCACTCACCCTACCTAGTCTACGCAAATGTGTCAAAATAGCCTCTCTTTTTATTGGAGAATTAATACCCCTATATTCCAAGTGTACACCTTAATAGGCATTATATTGGATCACAAGAGTAATACCCCGGGAGAAGAGGGGCAGGAGAGGGAGGAAAAAAATAAATGGGGGTGTATTATACCTGAGGTCATGCAGAGGGTTAAAAAAACATCCACTTTTGTTCAAGAAGTAATATGTGTGGACTAAAAGTAAAAAAACTAAAGTGCAATGACCAGATGGTTATATCTGTAAAAATGAGTTGCATCAAAAAATACTATGAGGAAACATGCCAGACTATGACCAAACCTATATCTCCACATTAAAACTATAGAAAGTTGAGGATTTATAACATAATAATGCTGATCCCTAAAATTATTAACTATTTTAAACTTTTTAGTGTAACCCATAAGGTCAGGAAATCGCTCTGTTTTTTAAAAATTTTTTATATAATGTATATAGCAGGTTTATGTATTCATTAAGTGTGGGCTCAAGCCTAACGGATGCCGTCATGTCATTAGAAAAGACTTTAAGGCCCTCATAAACTATACAACCTGTGATGATAGAAATATTAGATAAGATAAAAAAATGCAAAACAGAATGCTGACATTAAAGATATGCGCATCTTAAGAACAAACTTTGAAACACAAGATCACCAATGCATAAGGTCAAATTAGATTTTGTGGAACTATTAACATTAGCATGATCTATATAAAACTGTAGGAGGATAAAGTGTAATACTTTAAAAATTAAAAGGATTGAAGGGAGCAGGGGACTGTCACAAATAAGATCATTACCCTAGAGGAGGCTGTATAGAGGGGTGGACAGGGTACTATTTTTCCGGAGCAAATTTATGGGTAATAAATATAATTCTGCGCCAGGGGTTACTTGGGCATCTACAAAGGTTACTGAGACAGACAGAACCCCTTGTATACACTCTAGATAATATCCCAGATAATATATGCAATCACAATATCTGATCTGAAATCTATAACCTGGCTAATAGATATCGCTCTATAATATGCTGATGAGAAGCTATGTTATTGATAGTATGGCATCTATTTATGTATATATATATATATATATATATATATATATATATATATATATATTGAATCTCTCCTTATGGTCTGGGTTTGATGCAGTAAGTAGTGTACCCTCTCCTTTAGGGTAATGCAAGCGTGCTACCTCGGCCGCTGGAAGCACGTCACTTAGATTAAATCAATAAGTTAAATGAGAGAGGGTAGTGAGATAGATATATTTAAGTTCTGGACTAATTATGTTAGTTTCAGTCAGCTTCTTAGTGTAACTTAACTTATAGGTCTGCTGTATGGGCAGTGGTATAAAATACATACCTATTCAATATAAAAAGTAACATAGCTATATATAGGTAACTCAAACAAAATACAGATACCAACAATAACAACATACTTCTATGCTTGGGTTTTGAAGAATATAGTATTACCCATATTTACCTCACCCTATGCCATCTCTTTTTTGAGGACTTCCATCTGCAGGGTTATTAAATGGGCTCACATACCATCTTGGCAGAGGATGATGGCATTGGACAAACAAACTGCTTAGGTCCCACCTGTGAATGCTCAGTTTCTCTGCATGTGTGGGTCGCTGCACTTTCCTACTCTTGCCTCCTTTGACAATAGATCAAACCTCCTCTGTTACCGGTTTCTTTTTACGTTGCTTGCTGGTGGTGGTCCGAACTCCAGGCACATTTATCCGCTGCAGGTTTGACATTGCACAGGTTAGATGTAGAGCCAGGCGAGAATGTGGGGTTATCTTTGTGCCGTCTCCTCTCTTACAAGTGGTTGAGTGCATGGGAGTCTTCCAGCTCCTAATGCCACGTGGAAAGATCCATGCCATGTTGTGCGGGACTGAGATAGCTTTGCTTGTTATCCCTGTTGAAGTCCCAGAGCTCTGTTTTCGCTGGAGGCTGCAGCTTGCTGTTTGCTGAAGTTCCACTTGTGCCAACACCTTACTTAAGCTCCATTGCAAGTCACGGAAGTGCTGAGTCACCATAGATTGGACCCTCTGCTCCCAGACATCCACTGCCTCCATTACAGTTGAACAGTATTGTTCCATTTAGTGAATTAGTGGTTGTCAGTTGCTGAATACTCCTGCTTTTACCCGGATAACCCGGGGGGTGGGGGGGGGGATGTTAGAGATGATGTACTGAGGCTCCTGCCCAGTTACTGCAATTGTGAAAAGAGTAATATCCCTCTGTTTGGTAATGTTCCCTGTTGTTATATCAAAGTAGTAATCTTCTGGATTTGAGGTACATTTTTAGATAATCGGCAGATCATCCATAAGTTAATAGAAGCCTCTGTTTTTGCGACCAGACATGGCCGCCGCCTGGACATGCCCCTAAAGTAAAAAGATTTTAAAAAAAATGTGTTAACAGGTTTATGAAACAGCATGTTTATTTGCATTGTGGTTACTCCATTGCTTATTAGACTGATACCTTACACCAGACATCAAACATGTTCCACATCTTCCTAAATCTATACCATGCAAACTTGCTTAAATACTGTATTTAGGTTTTCCTCTTTTTGAGTATACAGCACGCCATAAATTGTTTCAGGTAAATAAAATGTAGACCCCTAACTTAAAGGGACAGTAAAGTCAAAATTAAACTTAAAGGGACATTTAACACAAATTTGTAAGCTAGATTTCTGATAAATTTGCATTATTTTGTCGAATGAGCATATTAGTATTTTAAATTAATACACATATATAATATAATGAACTCGGTTTGTACTTGTGCAGTTAAGGAATGAGAACGGGGTAGCCTGCCATCTTCTGTTCCCTTAAAGGAAATATAAACTTTGAGGAATGTGTGGCCAGTTTTTAAAAATCCTATTAAAAACAGGGGCACTTTCATTCATCAAAGTTTACATTGCAGCCGTTTTGTTAAAATACTTACTTTATCTTCATGAAGCCGGACCAGCGATTCCCCCGCCTGCTGCTCGTCTCTTCATAGGTCAGAAATGAAGAATTCGGCTTTGCTCTGGGGAGGAAGGCATGATTGGAGGAAGCCGGATTCTCCATCAGAGATGAGTGGCAGGCGGGGGAAATCGCTGGTCCGGCTTCATTAAGAAAAGGTAAGTATTTTAACAAAATGGCTGAAATGTAAACTTTGATGAATAAAAATGTGCCCCTGTTTTTAATAGGGGCACACATTCCTCAAAGTTTACATTCACTCTAAGGTGGTTTGACTGATTCACCTTAGTTACTTGCGGCTAGATTACGGGTTTTGCGTTATGAGTGGTGCGGTGCTAACTTGCACGTTATTGTCACCGCTCACTTCCCTACAGCGCTGGTATTACAGGTTTATTAAAACCCAGCGTTATTAGGCAAAAAGTGAGCATAGAGCAAAATTGTGCTCCATACCACACTCCAATACCAGCGCTGCTGAAAGCCGCGGTGAGCTGGTTTTACATGCTCGTGCATGATTTCCCCATAGACATCAATGGGGAGAGCCGGCTGAAAAAAAGTCTAACACCTGCAAAAAAGCAGCGTAAAGCTCCGTAACGCAGCCCCATTGATTTCTATGGGGAAACCAAATTAATTTTTACACCTAACATGAATCCCGAGTCTAAACACCCCTAATCTTACACTTATTAACCCCTAATATGCCACCCCGACATCGCCGACGCCTACATTATACTTATTACCCATAATCTGCCGCTCCGGACATCGCCGCCACTATAATAAACATATTAACCCCTAAACCGTCGCACTCCCGCATCACAAACACTAGTTAAATATTATTGACCCCTAATCTGCCGCCCCTAACATCGCCGCCACCTACCTACATTTATTAACCCCTAATCTGCCACCACTATACTAAATTTATTAACCCCTAAACCTAAGTCTAACCCTAACACCCCTAACTTAAATATAATTAAAATAAATCTAAATAAAACCTACTATCATTACCTAAATTATTCCTATTTAAAACTACTTACCTATAAAATAAACCCTAAGCTTGCTACAATATAACTAATAGTTACAATGTAGCTATCTTGGGGTTTATTTTTATTTCACAGCTAAGTTTATATTTATTTTAACTAGGTAGAATAGTTACTAAATAGTTATTAACTATTTACTAACTACCTAGCTAAAATAAATACAAATTTACCCGTAAAATAAAACCTAACCTGTCTTACACTAAAACCTAACCTTACACTACAATTAAATACATTACATAAATTAAATACAATTACCTAAATTACAAAAAACCCCCACTAAATTACACAAAATAAAAAAAAAGACATTATCATATATTTAAACTAATTACACATAATCTAATAGCCCTATCAAAATAAAAAAGCCCCCCCAAAATAAAAGAAAACCCTAGCGTAAACTAAACTACCAATAGCCCTTAAAAGGGCCTTTTGCGGGGCATTGCCCCAAAGAAATCAGCTCTTTTACCTGTAAAAAAAAAAATACAAACACCCCCCCAACAGTAAAACCCACCACCCACACAACCAACCCCCCAAATAAAATCCTAACTAAAAAACCTAAGCTCCCCATTACCCTGAAAAGGACATTTGGATGGGCATTGCCCTTAAAAGGGCATTTAGCTCTTTTTCAAGTGCCCAAGCCCCTAATCTAGAAATAAAACCCACACAATAAACCTTTAAAAAAGCCTAACACTAACCCCCGAAGATCCACTTACAGTTTTGAAGATCCAACATCCATCCTCAACGAAGCGGTAGAAGTCTAACCCTAACACCCCCTAACTTAAATATAATTAAAATAAATCTAAATAAAACCTACTATCATTACCTAAATGATTCCTATTTAAAACTAAATACTTACCTATAAAATAAACCCTAAGCTTGCTACAATATAACTAATAGTTACATTGTAGCTAGTTTAAGGTTTATTTTTATTTCACAGCTACGTTTGTATTTATTTTAACTAGGTAGAATAGTTACTAAATAGTTATTAACTATTTACTAACTACCTAGCTAAAATAAATACAAATTTACCTGTAAAATAAAACCTAACCTGTCTTACACTAACACCTAACATTCTACTACAATTAAATCAATTACCTAAATTAAATACAATTACCTAAATTACAACCCCCCCCCCACTAAATTACACAAAATAAAAAAGAAATTATCAGATATTTAAACTAATTACACCTAATCTAATAGCTCTATCAAAATAAAAAGCCTAAACTAAACTACGAATAGCCCTTAAAAGGCTCTCTAGGTAAGTATTTAGTTTTAAATAGGAATAATTTAGGTAATGATAGTAGGTTTTATTTAGATTTATTTTAACTATATTTAAGTTAGGGGGTGTTAGGTTTAGACTTAGGTTTAGGGGTTAATACATTTAGTATAGTGGCTGCAACATTTGGGGGCGGCAGATTAGGGGTTAATAAATGTAGGTAGGTGGCGGCGATGTTAGGGGCGGCAGATTAGGGGTCAATAATATTTAACTAGTGTTTGCGATGCGGGAGTGAGGCGATTTAGGGGTTAATATGTTTATTATAGTGGCGGCAATGTCCGGAGCAGCAGATTAAGGGTTAATCATTTTATTTTAGTGTTTGCGATGTGGGAGGGCATCGGTTTAGGGGTTAATAGGTGTTAGTTCTTTTTAGCACTTTAGTTTTGAGTTTTATGTTACAGCTTTGTAGCGCAAAACTCATAACTACTGACTTTCAGTTTACGGTATCGATCTTGGCGGTATAGGGTGTACCGCTCACTTTTTGGCCTCTCAGGCAGACTCGTAATACCGGCGCTATGGAAGTCCCATTACAAAAGGACTTTTTGAAAGCTGCGGTAATTACGTTGCGTTAAGGCCAAAAAAATGTGCGGTGCCCCTAAACCTGCAAGACTCGTAATACCAGCGGTAATGAAAAAGCAGCGTTATGAGCCTTAACGCTGATTTTTCACCCATACCGCAAAACTCGTAATCTAGCCGTTAGCTATTAGTTATTTAACATGTATTTAAATAAACAGATAATATTCCTTTCTAACTTCTGTCTAATAGCTATATATATATATATATATATATATATATATATATATATATATATATATATATCTCACAGTGTTAATTAGACAAAGCACTCACTGGTCTTATCAAGTGTATCCAAGCTTTAATTCTTTAGTGACGTTTTGGGGTATTTACCACTTCATCAGACCAACTTGAAGTTTTTAAAGTTTGGATACACTTGATAAGACCAGTGAGTGCTTATTAATTTTTTTACACAATATTCACACCTAAACTACTTTGTAAGGTCACTGCTATTGCAAATAATGCTTTTCCTATCATGATTGTGATGCAAAACTGATAATCCACACTAAAAGAAGGGGGTAAACAAAACTCACAGATAAATTAGCTTACGTATATAGTCAAGCTTCCCTGGGAGAAAGTAGAATAAGTAGAATATGCAAAAGGAAACAAAATAATGAATGTATATTGCAATAATGTTTAACTTTCAATTATGAGACATTTATGCGTTATTAAAATGCAGATTTTCATGGTCCTTTAAGTGGATTTGATCAACTTTCCAATTTACTTCTATGATCAATTTTACTTAGTTCTTTTTGTATCCTTTCTTAAAGAGTAATCTTAGATGAGCACAGGAGTACGCACTTGTCTTCCCCTTTAAATTTTAAACTGTTTTTGCACATCAGGTTTTTGGCATGCTCGAACATTTGTTCCACGTGTATCAGCCCCTCGGATGTGTGTGCATTGGGATAGCACAAATTAGCCCTCTTTCTTGCGCATTTTTATGTATGTCGGCTTTTTGGGTCTGCGCGTGTTGGGACACCGCACGTGTGCTCTTTGGTTTGTGCTCATTGGGTTTTTTCATTCTATTTGGTTGTTTTTTCCTCGCACGCAAGGCTTTGTATTTGCATATGTTGGGTTTTACCGTGCTTTTTTCTTAATTTGCTATCAGATTTTGCACGTACTTACTATCTGTTACCGCTCTGTCCTATCTTCGAATGTAAAGTTGTCTCCTTCATTTTTAGCACCTGGCCTAGTAAGTTTTTTTTAAAGAGCTTCGTTTGGATTGGGTAAGTTTTCCTTTTCCTCAAGAGCTCTTTTTGTGGGCATTTTTCTACTCTTTTATTTATGCATTTTCTACTTTTGTAGTTTTCTGCTATAATGGAGCCCTCTTATTCTGTCCCTAAAATTCCCTTAGAAGCTGGGTCCTCTGAAAACTTTTCTACCAGTGTTTAGTGTATTTATTGGGAACAGACTGAGTTATCTCCTCCAGCATATTGATGTATAACATTCCTTAATGTTGTAATGCATTTAGACCATTCAAATGCTGCTCTTGCTTCTATGGGCTTTACTGCTCCCTCTGTTTGTGCTTTACAGGGAAGTGCAACTGATTTTGCATCTTGAAGCTATGGGAGTGATTGCTCCTGTTCCATTATTGGAAAAATTGATGAGATTTTATTCCAATCTCTTCGTTGTTCCAAAGAAGGAGGGAACATTCATACCAGTTTGGTAACTGAAGGCTTTAAACAAGTTTGTCAGAGTTCCTATTTTCAAAATGGAGACTATTCGGGCTATTCTGCCTTTTGTTCATCAAGGTCAGTTTCCACAATAGATTTAAAGGATGTTTATCTTCATGTTCCCATTCACAAGGAACACTTTCAGTTTTTGAGGTTTTCATTTCTGGACAGGCATTTTCAGTTTGTTACAAAATTTCAAAGATAGATGGCGCTGGTCTTGGTATTATGTTGTGGATATGTAGATATCTTCTAATATTCTGGTGGCAAAATGAAACATACTTGTTGTGTATATAAACACCAATTAATAAGGGTGCAATATACTCACTCCATAAGATGTATGATGTCTGCTCATCTATAGATGACCTCACAGTTAGCTTGAAACCAAGGATGGACTCCAATAATATCAATCCAGATTGCTAAAAGCAAGGAAGAGCTCCAATCAGGTGTGTATAAGATTACTTAAAATTACAAATAGCAACTTACTCCATCAAATCTGGAATTCCGGCAATGTCACAGCAAAGAAGCAATTCATTACTCCATAGGTGGTAAAAAGGTATTTTTAATAGCTCAACGCGTTTCAACGTATGCAAACGTCTTTTTCAAGAGCAAATTTAAAACAAGTAAAAACAGTTGAAAAAGTTTGGAAAGCCTTTTTTTTTAGGTGTGTGGATCATGATTTTTCTTGGCATTCTACAAGTTTATCTGCCAGTTCTTTGATGGGGCAGATTTATGCTCTTTCAGTTTTTTGTTTTTGTTTCATAGGGAGATTGCTAATCTTCCTTATATTCATGGTTTTGTTCAGGCTTTAGTTTGTATTAAAGTGATGGTAAACTTTAAGTAATCAAACACCATATATTTAAAATTTGCCATGTGAAAGGGTTAAATTAGTGTATATATTAATGCTTCTATTGCAATGTTATGCCGGCCCACTTGGATGAACTTTTTTTTTTGACAATTCCAGTGAACTTCCAATCAGTGTGTGTGTCATTTGACAATCATGAAGTCCAGCCCCTTTAAAGCCCTTAGAAAGCCTATGTTGAGAGTGGATGTGACTGCTCTATATATCACATCCCAGCCAAAAGAAGAAATGAAGGGGTGCGGAGGAACACAAAATACCAATTCGGATTATAAATCTTTTATTATAATATATATATATATATATATATACACACACTTTAAAAAAAAATATGGTTTTACTTGCAAATTAATATATTTTTCATTGCAACATTCTTATAGTCTGAACTTTACCATCACTTTAAAGGGACATTCTACACCAGAATTTTTATTGTTTAAAAAGATAGATGATCCCTTTATTACCCATTCCCCAGTTTTGCATAACCAACACAGTTATATTAATACACTTTTTTACCACTGTGATTACCTTGTATCTAAGCCTCTGCAGACTGCCCCCTTATTTCAGTTCTTTTGACAGACATGCATTTTAGCCAATCAGTGCTGATTCCTAGGTAACTCCATGTGCGTGAGCACAATGTTATCTATATGGCACACATGAACTAACGCCATCTAGTTGTGAAAAATTCTCAAAATGCATTCAGAGAAGAGGCTGCCTTCAAGGGCTAAGAAATTAGCATATGAGCCTACCTAGGTTTAGCTTTCAACTAAGAATACCAAGGGAACAAAGCAAAATGGTAGCATAATAAAATGTTTTAATAACAATACATGATTAAAAACACAGCAACCCGTTTCTCGGATGAAACAGTGTTGACCACAGAGAAACGCGTTGCTATGTTTTTAATTATGTTTTGTTATTAAAACATTTTATTATACCACCGCTGCTATTTGGTGCATTATTCACAGAAGAGCAAATGGTAAAATCATCAATTGGAACATAAAATCACATTATATTAACAAAAACTCAAAGAAGCAAAAGCCAAGTGAGGAAGATGCAAAATAGGTGCAATGATGACTTTTGTACCATTTAAAAGGGACACTGAACCCAATTTTTTTCTTTTGTGATTCAGGAAGAGCATGCAATTTTAAGCAACTTTCTAATTTATTCCTATTATCATTTTTTTCTTTGTTCTCTTGCTATGTTTATTTAATAAGGCAGGAATGAAAGCTTTGGAACCGGCCTATTTTTTGGTCAGAACCCTGTATAGGGTTTGCTGATGGGTGCCTACATTTAGCCATCCAATCAGCAAGCGCAACCCAGGTTCTCAACCTAAAATAGGCCGTCTCCAAAGATTTTATTCCTGCTTTTTCAAATAAAGATAGCAAGAGAATGAAGAAAAATTGATAATAGAAGTAAATTAGAAAGCTGCTTAAAATTGCATGCTCTATTTGAATCATGAAATAAAAAATTTGGGTTTAGTGTCCCTTTAACGGACATTATAGCTGAAAAATGACATGCTACAAATTTGCTAGAGCATTTAATTTTAAAACTAGGACCCTGCCCCTCTATCGTATCACTTGGGAACCACAGAGCCCTGCTGGTCTGAGCGTGAAACTGCTACTGACCCAATCAGCAGGTCTAGTTGCACAGCTAATTTATTCTGATTCCTAGACAGAGCTGCTAATGTTCAATTCAAATATTCAGGCACAAAACAGGATTTAAGACCCCAAGCAATACAAATATCTATGTAATTTTTAAACACAATGGGGAGATTATTGGGCATGTCCATCATAAGCCTGTAGTATGACATGTAGCAAAATGCTCTGGTCAATACAGAATCCCAATTCAACTGAAAAGATCTAGATAAAGAGCTACTAGCCACGAACCGAGAATCACATGCTCTATAAGTGGTTGTGGAAAGCCACACCATGCACCCAGATCTTTTTAAAAAAGTAAAAACACAACAGATGGGTTTTTGCTGGGGAATAGGACTTAACAAAAAACGTTTATTTTATAGTAGACAAGTCTTTTACTTTAAAAAAATAAAATTTATATATATATATATTTGAAAATAGAAAATATTGTAAAAGTGTCTTAAAATTGCATGCTTTATCGGATTCTTGCAAGTTTAATCTAGACTTTCCTATTAAACCTATTCTTTTATTTATACATCTAATTTTTGTGCACTGCATTTTTGGTAAAACTAAAAAGTTTACTTAAAGGTACAGTAACTATAATACAAGTATACCTACTATACTGAAAATGTCCATTCTTAAAGGGACATGAAACATAATTTTTTAAATTCATGATTCAGATAGAGCATGCACTTTTAAACAACTTTCCAAGATACTTATTTTATCTAATGTTCTTCTTTTTCTTGGAATCCTTTGTTAAAATGCATATTTGCAGGAAGGGAGCAAGCAGATGATTGGTGGCTGCACATATATGCCTCTTCTCATTGGCTTAACAATGTGTTCAGCTAGCTTTCTCCAAGTAGTGCATTGCTGCACCTTCAACAAAGGATACCAAGATAATGAAGCAAAATTGATAATAGAATTCTTCTAATCCCCCCCATCCAATTCTATCCAGTTTCTAACTTTACTATCACTGTTGGTGACACCACTATCTCACCATCACCCCAAGTCCGCTGCCTAGGAGTTACACTTGTCTCCAATCTGTCCTTCATACCCCACATCCAATCGCTCTCTTTATCCTGTCGCTACCACCTACGCAATATCTCCAAAATTCGTCCTTTTCTGAGTACTGAAACTACTAAACAGCTAATCCACTCCCTGGTAATTTCCCGACTTGACTACTGTAAAAACCTACTAACTGGCCTCCCTCTCTCCCGCCTCTCCCCCCTTCAATCCATCCTAAATGCCTCTGCTAGGCTAATCCACCTCTCCTGACGCTCTGTATCTGCTGCACCTCTCTGTGAGTCCCTTCACTGCCTCCCCATTCACAGCAGAATTAAATTAAAAATTCTCACTCTGACCTACAAAGCCCTTACCAATGCTGCCCCCCACCTGTACTCACTCATCAACAAATACTCCAGCCCATCCCCTAAGATCTGACAACGATCTACTCCTTGCCTCTTCTACCATCATCTTCTACCATCTGCGGTTGGTGCCGCAGGACTTCTCTCATGCGGCACCAACCCTCTGGAACGCACTTCCTCGAGCTGTCAGACTTTCCCCTAACCTCTCCTCCTTTAAACGCTCCCTAAAGACCTTTTTGTTCAGGGAAGCCTATCACCAAATCAGTTACTAATGGATTCCACTTGCCTAATAGTTGCCCTCATCTAACTCCACACTAACATCATTATCACCTCTGCAGTCCCCACCTCCTGTTTCTCACCCTCCTACCCATCTAGATTGTAAGTTCCCACGGGAACAGGGCCCCCAATTCCCCCTGTATGTGTTTGTTAAATTTTGTCTTGTGTCTCATATTGTACTGTAATTCTGTCTTTGTTACCCATGGACAGCGCTGCAGAATCTGTTGGTGCTTTATAAATGAAGAATAATAATAATAGAAATAAAATGAAACGTTGCTTACAAATGTATGCTCTGATTGTATTTCTCATGGCCTTCTCCGCCAAGATAGTCACGTTTTTGTTTTTGGGTTTGAGACATGAAACCCAAAATTTTTCTTTCATGATTCTACAGCATGTAATTTTAACAACTTTCCAATTTAATTCTATTATTTAATTTTCTTAGTTCCTTTGGTATCATTTGTTAAAAAGCATATCTAGATAGGCTCAGCAGCTGGGAGCTAGCTGCTGATTGGTGGCTGCACATACATGCCTCTTGTCATTGGATTACCAGTGTGTTCAGCTAGCTCCCAGTAATGAATTGCTGCTCCTTCAATAAAAGATACCAAAAGAATGAAGCAAAGTCGATGGAATGGAAGTAAATTGGAAAGTCGTTTAAAAATCTATGTTCTATCTAAATCATGAAAGACAAATGAGGGGTTTCATGTCCCTTTAATAATTACTTTCTATTTAGGTTACAAATGACTAAAACAAAGAACAAATACAACACAATACACAGTCACATACATACATAATTACACACTCATTTCCCATACCACACGTACTTGTCGGCTGAATTAGCGCAATGTGGTTTTACTCTGCAGTGTCAGTAACACCATAGTATTGCGTCAGCCAACAACCATTTTTAATCACCGCACACTCACTCTCACATGCCCACTTTAATTTTAAAAATGAATTTACTCTTTTGTTGTATAGCTAAGTGGCTGCTGGCTTTGTTTTATTACACTATTCCAGCTGTTTACTGAGTCTGTTCTGAAGCTGCACTCTTTTTTTATTTTTATAGTTATACTATTTATAAAAAGCTTCTGCCTGCAGCAACCATTTCATTTTATTAAAAAAAGTGCTGTGAAAAAAATCTGTGTTTGCAGTTAGTAAAGTTATTGAGGGCCTTTGATCAGTAGTACACTACATTAAGCAGTTTGAATACGTCCCCATAAAGTTCTCCACTGCTCACTCTACATTTTTATTTTATCATTTCATTACCGAGTTCTAAGTCTGCCACATAGTATTTATTTTGCTCTTGAGTGTTGTGACAACTAAACAGGACTTTGTCTGGGAAAACGGTGCCGCAGACCCCTTTACTTCCCCAGCTACCACAGGAGCCACAAGCACATCAGTGGCTGGCAGTCTGTTTGAATTGTTTGGGTCACAACCTTCAGCCAGTGTTACACAAACATTGTGTGACTGATCCACTTAAAAAAAAGTAGCAGTACCACCAGCATTGCTATGCATAATGCTTTTGTGACAAAAACCACCGAATGTGTTTGTCCGTAGCCTCCTCCACAGACCTTAGCCTCTGCAAAGTCAAACATCGCCCTTTGACTTCCCTCTCTCTCCCTCAGAATGCCGATTGGCTAGAAAATGTCACAGGCTGAGATAAACTGTCAATCTATTCTGCTGCTCCTTCCTGGTTTGCATTCATTGGATAATGCCTGTTTGCATCATAAAAACAGCATCCACCAACCGAAAATGAAAAATGAACATTTTAAAAGAAAATATGTGAGACTACTTGATTGCACTATTACTTGCATACTCACGTTGAGTATTATTTAATGTAAATAAAACCCAGTGTTAGACACTCACAGGATAAACCTATTTTAAAAGCACACAGTCCTCAAGGAGCAAGCTCCGGCTACTGTCTCTATAGGTCTGGTTCTGTGTTGACAAACGATTCCACTCGCAGCTGCCAATCTGCCCATGGGATTCAGGTAGGACCGCACAGTCTCCACGTTATTAACAGGATCTCCACTGTGAAGAAGTTAGAAGTGGTGATAGAGGCCAGCCCAGCAGAAAAACTGGTTAAGGTAGCGCCAGCCGGGAGAGGTCTCACCTCGACGCGTTTCCCTCTGACTACTACACTACACTAGGTATCCTCTTGAAATAGCACCGCTGAGTCGGAGGAAAACACAGGACCAGACCTATAGAGACGTTAGCAGGGGCTTGCTCCTTGAAGACTGTGTGCTTTTAAAATATGTTTATCCTGTGAGTGTTTTATTTACATTAAATGATACTTAATGTGAGTCACAGTCGCGCTTCTTTTTCTTCTCTTTTTAGTGTTTTGAAGTTGTTTCATTACCTTCTTGAAGGAGCTGCACTCGACTACATTGAAGTGTATTCATTTCTGTGCTTTTGTGGCAACCTGAGATTTATAGTGACAGCCTTATGAGTGCTGTGCATTATCTGACTTAGAATTATTATTTGGGATCACCTCTTTGGATTATTAAAAGACTCCAATTACAGAACTTGGGGATTGTGTGTGTGAACAGCTGATCAGACCCTATTTTCTCTTGTAAGATGTATCGAGTCCACGGATTCATCCATACTTATGGGATATTCTCCTTCCCTACAGGAAGTGGCAGAGAGAGCACCCACAGCAGAGCTGTCTATATAGCTCCTCCCTTAGCTCCACCCCCAGTTATTCTCTCTGCCTGCTTAACTGCTAGGAAGGGCAAAGAGGAGTGTGGTGACAAAAATGTTAGTTTTTATTTTCTCAAGCAAGAGTTTGTTATTTTAAATGGTACTGGTGTGTAATATTTACTCTCTGGCAGAAAAGGGATGAAGATTTCTGCAAGGAGGATGATGATCTTAGCATTTTGTAACTAAGATCCACTGCTGTTCTCACAAGGGCTGAAGAGTACAGGAAAACTTCAGTTGGGGGAACAGTTTGCAGGCTAAACTGCATTAAGGTATGTTCAGTCTATTTTTTTCTAGACAGACTGTGTTAATTCTAGAAAAGGCTGGCAATATCCCCATGAGGGAAAGGTAAGCTGTATTCAGTAAAAGAGGAATCCAAGCTTGCATAAAGGGCTCATAGTTACTGGTGACACTAATAGGAAAAAACGTTTTGGTTTAATTACAAATAAAACGTTTTTTGAGGGACTTTAAGGGGTCTTTGTGGCTTGTTTAAACGTTATTAACCCACATTGCTAGTTTAAGAAACACTCTGTGGTGTTTTTTAGGCCCCATAACATCGAGTGAGGTGGGTGGGGCCTATTTTCAGTTGCACAGTTTATTTACCTCAGAAGCATCCAGCTACTTCTCCAGAGATTCCTGCTGTATTTGAGGGATGTAAAGAAGTTTTTTCCCCCACAAATCGTTCCTAAAGGGCAGGTAGGCGCCTCAGCAGAGCTGTGGCAAGGTGGTGAACGTTATTTTACCGGTTTTGAAGTTTTTTTCAATCCGGTTTTTACATTAAGGGGTTAATTGTTTATTTGCATAGTTGTGCAAAGTTACTAAGGCTTTATGATGCTACTGTAAAAATTTCGTTGTGTTTACTGCTTTTTTTACACTGTTTTGCAGAGTTTGTGCAGCTTTTTTTCTCTTAAAGGCATAGTACCGTTTTTGTTTAAAGTGTTATTTATTTGATTAAAGTGTTTTCCAAGCTTACTTGTTACATTACTAGCCTGTTTAACATGTCTCACACCAAGGAGAATCCTTGTTCTATGTGTTTAGAAGCCATTGTGGCAAAATTTTTACTCACTTGCCGAGCTCTTCATTCCTCGGCCATCAGTGGCTCAGTGTATGGAGGTAATCGGACTTATGGTAGCGGCAATGGACATAGTTCCTTATGCCCGCCTACACCTCAGACCACTGCAACTATGCATGCTCAAACAGTGGAATGGGGATTATGCAGATTTATCTCCTCAACTGCATCTGGACCAAGAGACCAGAGATTCTCTTCTCTGGTGGTTGTCTCAGGACCACCCGTCTCAGGGAATATGTTTCCGCAGGCCAGAGTGGCTCATAGACAGATGCCAGCCTGCTAGGCTTTGGTGCAGTCTGGAAATCCCTGAAAGCACAGGGCTTATGGTCTCGGGAGGAATCTCTCCTCCCGATAAACATTCTAGTACTGAGAGCAATATTCAATGCGCTTCAGGCATGGCCTCAGCTAGCTGCGGCCAAATTCATCAGATTTCAGTCGGACAACATCACGACTGTAGCCTATATCAATCATCAAGGAGGAACACGGAGTTCCCTAGCGATGATGGAGGTAACCAAAATTATCCGATGGGCGGAGGATCACTCTTGCCATCTCTCAGGAATCCATATCCCTGGGGTAGAGAACTGTGAGGCGCATTTCCTAAGTCGTCAGACTTTTCATCCGGGGTATTTGCCCAGCTGACTCAGCTATGGGGCACACCAGAATTGAATCTGATGGCATCCCGACAGAACGCCAATCTTCCGCGTAACGGGTCCAGGTCCCGGGATCCCCAGGCGGTACCGATAGATGCTCTAGCAGTGCCCTGGTCCTTCAATCTGGCTTATGTATTTCCACCGTTTCCTCTACTCCCACGTCTGGTTGCCAGAATCAAGCAGGAGAGAGCTTAGGTGATTCTGATAGCGCCTGCGTGGCCACGCAGGACTTGGTATGCAGACCTGGTGGACATGTCATCTGTTCCACCGTGGACTCTGCCAATGAGGCAGGACCTTCTAATCCAAGGTCCGTTCAAGCATCCAAATCTAATTCCTCTGCGTCTGACTGCTTGGAGATTGAACGCCTGATTCTATCAAAGCGTGGTTTCTCTGAGTCGGTCATTGATACCGGATTCAGGCTAGAAAGCCTGTCACCAGGAAAATCTATCATAAGATTTGGCGCAAATATCTTTGTTGGTGTGAATCCAAGGGTTACTCATGGAGTAAGATTAGGATTCCTAGAATTTTGTCTTTTCTCCAAGAAGGATTGGGAGAAGGGATTATCAGCTAGTTCCTTAAAGGGACAAATATCTACTTTGTCTATTCTTTTACACAAACGTCTGGCAGATGTCCCAGACGTTCAAGCATTTGGTCAGGATCAAGCCTGTATTTAAACCTGTTGCTCCGCCATGGAGCCTAAACTTGGCTCTTAAAGTTCTTCAAGGGGTTCCGTTTGAACCTATGCATTCCATAGATATTAAGCTTCTATCTTGGAAAGTTTTGTTTTTAGTAGCTATCTCTTCGGCTCGAAGAGTTTCTGAGTTATCTGCTTTACAGTGTGACTCACCTTATCTTATTTTCCTTGCAGATAAGGTGATTTTACTTACCAAACCTGGATTCCTTCCTAAGGTTGTTTCTAATAGGAATATCAATCAGGAAATTGTTGTTCCTTCGCTGTGTCCTAATCCTTCTTTAAAGAAGGAACGTCTGTTGCACAATCTTGATGTGGTTCGTGCTTTAAAGTTCTACTTACAAGCAACCAAAGATTTCCGTCAAACAACTTCATTGTTTGTTGTCTATTCTGGTAAGCGGAGAGGTCAAAAGGCTACAGCTACCTCTCTTTCTTTTTGGCTGCAAAGCATCATCCGTATGGCTTATGAGACTGCTGGCCAGCAGCCTCCTGAAAGAATTACTGCTCATTCTACTAGAGCAGTGACTTCCACATGGGCTTTTAAAAATGAGGCTTCTGTTGAACAAATTTGTAAGGTGGCGACTTGGTCTTCGCTTCATACTTTTTCCAAATTCGATACTTTTGCTTCTTCGGAGGCTATTTTTGGGAGAAAGGTTCTACAAGCAGTGGTGCCTTCCGTTTAAGGAACCTGTCTTGTCCCTCCCTTCATCCGTGTCCTAAAGCTTTGGTATTGGTATCCCACAAGTATGGATGAATCCGTGGACTCGATACATCTTACAAGAGAAAACAGAATTTATGCTTACCTGATAAATTTCTCTCTCTTGTGATGTATCGAGTTCACGGCCCGCCCTGTCTATTTAAGACAGGTAGTATATTTTTATTTAAAAAACTTCAGTCACCACTACACCCTATAGTTTCTCCTTTTTCTTCCTAGCCTTTGGTCAAATGACTGGGGGGTGGAGCTATATAGATAGCTCTGCTGTGGGTGCTCTCTCTGCCACTTCCTTTAGGGAAGGAGAATATCCCACAAGTATGGATGAATCCGTGGACTCGATACATCCCAAGAGAAAGAAATTTATCAGGTAAGCATAAATTCTGTTTTTTTTATATATTTTTTTTACTTTCCATACACTGTCTACTATCTATCATTTTTATGTGCATGATTTTATGATTAACACTTGTGGGGAGGGTGTGCTACGTTGTGCTTATTCATTTTGACTATTACTTGCATATATATATGTTGCCAACTATACAAGAATGTTGTACATTTGCAGGAGCACTAGGTGGCGCACTTTTTCCTGCCATGTGTTGATTCAGACATGCATGCTACTTACCTAGATATCTCCAACAAAAGAATACAATGTGAATTTCAAGTAAATTTGATAATAGTGAATATTTTTTTTATGTGCCTTTGGACAGAGCTTGCCATTTTAAACAACTTCCCAACTTACTTCTTTTATCAATTTTGCTTAGTTCTCTTGGTATCGTTTGTAAAAGAGTAATCCTTTGTGAGCTCTGGTGTTCGCATGCACTTTTAGCCATATGGCAGCAGTTTGCAACAACGTTTATAGTAATATTATACATAGTTGCAAAAACTAATGTCATAGAGGCATGTACATGTCTTTAGCATTCTATCAGCTAAAATAAACAAAGATAGTGTGCGCCAAACAAGGCAAGTCTGTTTAGAAATACAAATGCATAAATATATCAATATATAAATAAATAGAGGGATATTACCTAATAAAGTATATGCAAAAAATAAATAAAATGTTATATATTAAATAATATAATAAAGAAATAAAACTCAAAATCATTCAGTTAAAATAACGCTAAAAACAATACTACATCCAACTATAAAATCTCTGCTGCAGACAGAGATAGTGCAAGTTAGCAAACAGCAACAACAGCAATGATAAAGCCTCAGGCATATATGCTATAAAGAAATCATGGCAATCCAAAGTCGGTTACACAGCAATGGTTATGCACAAAGTTTATAGTGCCAATAGGTACTTTGTACCAACTCTGGAGATCCGAGTATTTATATCCTTAAATATTGGTAATTCGTATCCAATGTGTACAGCTCTGGGACTCCTAAAAAAACTTGCACAGAAGAAAGCCGCCAAGCTCTGCTACCGTGCACTTCCTGAAATCCACCCTCGGCTGTGAATACGTCCATGATGTATGGTGTCCTTCACTGGACACAAATAGAAAGAAAATACAGCAACACATTTCGGCTCACACAGAGCCTTTGTCAAGCCTATGTCCATCATTCTAAATCCTGCTCCTTAAAGGGCCATGATACCCACATTTTTTCTTTCATGATTTAGAAAGAGAATGCATTTTTAAACATCTTTCTAATTTACTTCTATTATCTAATTTGTTTTACTCTCTTGATATTCTTTGCTGAAAAGCATATCTAGATATGCTCAGTAGCTGCTGAATGGCTACTGCACATAGAAGCCTCATGTGATTGGCTCCCCCATGTGCATTGCTTTTTCTTCAAATAAGGATATCTCAAAAATGAAGCAAAATAAATAATAGAAGTAAATTGTAATGTTATTTAAATTTGTATGTTCTATCTGAATCATGAAAGAAAGATTTTGGGTTTAGTGGCCCTTTAACCCCTTAATGACCACAGCACTTTTCCATTTTCTGTCCGTTTGGGACCAAGGCTATTTTTACATTTTTGCAGTGTTTGTGTTTAGCTGTAATTTTCCTCTTGCTCATTTACTGTACCCACACATATTATATACCGTTTTTCTCGCCATTAAATGGACTTTCTAAAGATACCATTATTTTCATCATATCTTATAATTTACTATAAAAAAAATTATAAAATATGAGGAAAAATGGAAAAAAACACACTTTTCTAACTTTGACCCCCAAAATCTGTTACATATCTACAACCACCAAAAAACACCCATGCTAAATAGTTTCTAAATTTTGTCCTGAGTTTAGAAATACCCAATGTTTACATGTTCTTTGCTTTTTTATAGCGCAATAAATACAAGTAGCACTTTGCTATTTCCAAACCAATTTTTTTTCAAAATTAGCGCTAGTTACATTGGAACACTGATATCTGTCAGGAATCCCTGAATAGCCATTGACATGTATATTTTTTTTTTAGTAGACATCCCAAAGTATTGATCTAGGCCAATTTTGGTATATTTCATACCACCATTTCACCGCCAAATGCGATCAAATACAAAAAATTGTTCACTTTTTCACAAATTTTTTCACAAACTTTCGGTTTCTCACTGAAATTATTTACAAACAGCTTGTGCAATTATGGCATAAATGGTTGTAAATTCTTCTCTGGGATCCCCTTTGTTCAGAAATAGCAGGCATATATGGCTTTGGCGTTGCTTTTTGGTAATTAGAAGGCCGCTAAATGCCACTGCGCACCACACATGTATTATGCCCAGCAGTTAAGGGGTTAATTAGGGAGCTTTTAGGGAGCTTGTAGGGTTAATTTTAGCTTTAGTGTAGTGTAGTAGATGACCCCAAGTATTGATCTAGGCCCATTTTGGTATATTTCATGCCACCATTTCACCGCCAAATGCGATCAAATTAAAAAAAACGTTACATTTTTCACAATTTTAGGTTTCTCACTGAAATCATTTACAAACAGCGTGTGCAATTATGGCACAAATGATTGTAAATGCTTCTCTGGGATCCCCTTTGTTCAGAAATAGCAGACATATATGACTTTGGTGTTGCTTTCTGGTAATTAGAAGGCCGCTAAATGCTGCTGCGCCTCACACGTGTATTACGGCTAGCAGTGAAGGGGTTAATTAGGGAGTTTGTAGGGAGCTTGCAGGGTTAATTTTAGCTTTAGTGTAGAGATCAGCCTCCCACCTGACACATCCCACCCCCTGATCCCTCCCAAACAGCTCCCTTCCCTCCCCACCCCACAATTGTCCCCGCCATCTTAAGTACTGGCAGAAAGTCTGCCAGTACTAAAATAAAAGGGTTTTTAAAAATAATAAAACATTTTTTTAGCATATTTACATATGCTACTGTGTAGGATCCCCCCCTTAGCCCCCAACCTCCCTGATCCCCCCCAAAACCACTCTCTAAGCCTCCCCTCTGCCTTAATTGGGGCCATCTTGGGTACTGGCAGCTGTCTGCCAGTACCCAGTTTGCAAAAAAATATGTTTTTTTTTATTATTTTGCTCAGTTTTTCTGTAGTGTAGCTTCCCCCTCCCCACAGACCAACTCCCACCACCTAACTGATTGTAGTTTTTCTCTGATTTGTTTATTTAATTTAAGTGTTTGTTTTCATTTTCCTACAAAACATTTTCTGTGTGTAGCAGTTCCCACCTGCTCCCTCACCGTGCACGCGCCCGCCCCCACCCTCCCGTGCACGTGCGCGCGTCAGTGCGCGCCCCCTCGCATCCCCGCCCACGATCCCGCCCCCCTCCACATAACGAGGGCCATCGATGGCCGCCTCCCGCCTCCCGGTCCGGCTCCCACCCACCAACGAAGTAAGCCACCGATCTCCTGTGCAGAGAGGGCCACAGAGTGGCTCTCTCTGCACCGGATGGCTTAAAAATGTTATTGCAGGATGCCTCCGTATCGAGGCATCACTGCAATAACCGGAAAGCAGCTGGAAGCGAGCAGGATCGCTTCCAGCTGCTTTCCACACCGAGGACGTGCAGGGTACGTCCTCAGGCGTTAACTGCCTTTTTTTTTAGGACGTACCCTGCACGTCCTCGGTCGTTAAGGGGTTAAATACCTAATTTGTGCCGTTAAAGTGATAGGCACTCATTATGTCCCCATAGCTTATATATAATGGAGATATTGAGTCAGATATACAAATAAAGTCATAATGTCCCAATGGTAGGTAAAAAAACCTTAATACAAAGATGCTTATAAACAGAGCATTCATATTTATAAATGCCTATCAATCCCAGTTCATATATTAAAGGAAATTTGGATATAGTAGTAAAAAAAGGAATTTTGTAATAGTCATAAAAAACCTACTAATTAAAAAAAAAAAAACATTTCATAATACAAAACAATTAATAAATGATTAACCCTTTCATGACAGGGTCATAATGTCTACATCGGAACAATGTTTCGATGTAGACAAATTGAAATCCTGCGATCATGCACAAGATCGCAAAATTTCAATTATGGGATCGGGTCAGGAGGTCGTCCCTATAACGCTAGGCACGCCCTCCAGACCGTGATCACATTCAGGAAGCGCCGTTGAATTCAGGACAGCCAAATGGCTATGATGTTGTATTCCATCCTAACGGCGCTAAAGCCCAGCGCCGTTTAGATGGAAAAAAACGCCATAACGACACTAAAAAGTTAAAAACAGAGTGCTCTCAATACTAACTTTATTGTTGTGAGCTAGCTGATATCATATTATTACTTCAAAAAGCATGATAAATCCATCTCCAAATTAAGGCCAATAGGGGTAAGGGTGTCTAAATTGAATATACATTTAGATTCAAATTGCAGAAGAAATTTTTCAGTTTGGCTATTCCTATATAATTTAAATATTTTAAATTACCCCATTGCAATTAGCGAAGTGTTTTGGAACAGGTAAGTCTTTATTCCTGTATTTATCTGCATTTTCAATAGATGATATGTGCTCACAAATCTGTTTCCTAAGGGGACTTGTTGACTCACCAACATACTGACTGCCACATATACACTGTATTAGGTAAACAACGTTCTTATCAGTGCATCTAATAAATTCATTTATTTTTAATGATTTCCCATTGCTGGTTGAGGAAAAAACTGACGTCTTTGTGAAATGCCTACAAGATTTGCAGCAATTACAAAGAAAGAAACCTTTCAAATTATTTCCGAATAAATATTATTCCATCCCCCTGCTCGCTTAAATACAGTAGGCACAAGTATGTTCTTTAAAGGGACAGTCTAGTCAAAATTAAACTTTAATGATTCAGATAGGCCATGCAATTTTAAACAACTTTCCAATTGACTTTTAGCATCAAATTTGCTTTGTTCCCTTCCTGGTATTTTTGAAAAGCTAAACCTAGGTAGGCTCAAACTGATTTCTAAACCGTTTGAAAACGCCTCTTAGCTCAGAGCATTTTAAAAGTTTTTCACAGTTAGACAATACTAGTTCATGTGTGTCATATAGATAACATTTTGCTTACCCCCATGGAGTTATTTAGGAGTCTGCACTGATTGGCTAAACTGCATGTCAGTCATAAGCTCTGAGATAAGGGGGCAGTCTGCAGAGGTAAAACATATATTAATATAACTTTGTTAGTTATGCAAGACTGGGGAATGGGTAATAAAGGGATTATCTATCTTTTTAAACAATAACATTTTTGGTGCAGACTGTCCCTTTAAGTTATTTCTTTTCTTATAAACAAAAAATGGGTGATTGGACAATTGGTCACCAATTATCTTGCCAATCTTGTAGGCATTCCACAAAGATGTCAGTTTTTTCCTCAACCAACAAGAAGAAATCTGCCTGCAGCAGAGATTTTATAGTTGTATGTATTACTGTTTCTTTCATGTAATTGGCAAGAGTCCATGAGCTAGGGAAGTATGGGATATACATTCCTACCAGGAGGGGGCAAAGTTTCCCAAACCTCAAATAGCTATAAATAAACCTCCCACCACACCCACAACTCAGTTTTACAAACTTTGCCTCCTATGGAGGTGGTGAAGTAAGTTTGTTCTTGATTTTTATGATTTCTTCTATAATAAGCACTTCTAAGCATTCTGAAGCCCAATTCCTCTCAGAGTACAGTATTTGTCAGAGGGATGTGAAGAGAGTATTGCCTATTGATTTTATGGTTTCTCTCACAGGAAATTTTTTCAAGGGTTCTCTGTTATCGGTCATAGGGATTCATCTCCTACCTCCCTTTTCAGATCGACAATATACTCTTATATACAATTACCTCTGCTGATAGTTTTCAGTACTGGTTTGGCTATCTGCTATATGTGGATGGGTGTCTTTCGGTAAGTGTGTATCATTATTTAAGACACTCTCTCAGCTATGGTTTGGCGCTTTATGTATTAATATAAAGTTTTAAATATATGTATTTTACTTATATTTGCCATGAGTCAGGTCTATGTATATTTCCCTTTGCAGTCTAAACAGTTTCAGTATAGGACTCATGTTTGGGAAGTTTATTTAAACTTTTTTCTTACCTGGGGTTCAGTCTCTTTCTAATTTGACTTTCATTTTTTCGCGAGCAAATCTAGGCTCACGAGGGCGCAAAATGCTGTTTTTTGTTGCGTCATTCTTGCCGCAAAATTTTTTGGTGCAAATTTCGTAATTTTAACGCGTTATTTTAACTGAATGATTTTGAGTTTTATTAAACTAATTAATATATAACGTTTTATTTATTTTTTGCATCTACTTTTTTGGGTAATATCCCTCTATTTATTTATATATTGACATATTTATGCATTTGTATTTCTAACCAGACTTGCTTTATTTGGTGCCCACTTTCTTTTTTTAGCGGTGTTTGTTGTAAGGTTTTAGGGACATTACAGATTGTGGAGCAGGTCTATTATTATTATCATTTCTCATTATAACGCTAGTGGTGTTGTGTTTTTGTATCTTTAGCATTTAATCAGCCTACCTAGGTATGCTCTTCAACAAAGGACACCAAGAGGACAAAGCTTATTTGATAATATAAGTAAATGGTAATAAATTTAATATACTCCAACACATTAAAGAGTAGACAATTTTACAGTACACAGTCCCTTTAATAAACATGTTTATTTAGGAGGCTGAAGAATCAAAATGTGGTATGCTATGTATATGAACAATATTTTGTGAAGCAAGTTTTAACACTGGCCAGTAGATGGCAGTCATGTCATGTAAAACGTTCACAGATTTTTTTTTTTAATATATATATATATATATATATATATATATATATATATATATATATATATATATATATATATATATATATAAAAATTATTATTATTAGGGTAAGGCACTTCTGCATAAACCTGAAGATTACTAGTGCATTTAATAAGACCAAAGAGGTTAATTTACAACCATAATGTAGGATTAATTCTTTCTTTGAGAGTCTGCAGTCTAGAGCCATTAAGAAAGTAAACATAGAGTGCACTCATGCCCATCTGAAAACTGATGATTACATGAAAGCAGTTGGAACAGTCAATTAGTAGGTAGGGTAATTAAATATGTTTTCTTGGGGCTTGAGGCATTGGTATTTGGTGGAATTTATAGCAGATGTATCCTTTGTATCCTGAACAATAGAATACATTTTGTAACTTTTATGTAATTATTTAAAGGAGCCTTGAATTATTATTTTTTTCTTTGTTCCATCTAAAAGATGCTATTAGGAATTGTCCTTATGTCAGTTTAATTTTAAACAGCATTTACTTCATTTTTATTTAGGCAAAAACTCTTTTGGAATGTTGAAATATTTCTTTAGCATATCTTTTGTTATCACAGAGAGCCCCATTAGTGACAAGGTTCCCAAGCAGGGAATCTACTGCCAGAACATTGCAACTCCACCTCCTGCTCTCATGCAACTATTAGCTGACAGCAGGGCTTGTCAATCATCAGAAATTAATAAGTTTGGGGTATTTTAAGAGGTGGTGAAGAGGTTAAGAACCAGTTTATTAACTTGCAGGTCACTTGAGGGAGCCTGTACTGTAGGGGCTCTGACACTGTATACAGGGAGCCACTGTAATAACTCAGTGAATGGTGCAAGCAACGGGGAACCTCTAATCACTTATTAATTTATTCACTAATGACCCCATTAGCCCTTTGCTTCTTCCATTTGCCATAACCAACTCATTTACAGTACAAATTCACACCAAATAAACACTCTGACACAGTTTCTTGGAGGAAAACTAGATGGTTACATTTATTAGTTAATAGCCAAACCATTGCCTTTATGGCAGAATTATGGGCGAACCAATTAACTTAAATGAATTGTTAAAATCATTAGCAAATTCAACCAAATATTAAAACATGACATTTAATAAGAACCCACAAATCATTTGGCATGACTTTGCACCAGCTGAGGCAAGGCGCCAATGAAGGGGGCAACCCAGGGGCCTACAGCATAAAGGAAAGCCCAGACTTACCAAGCAGACTCCACTGAATACCCTGTACCCCGTAGGGGTACATCCGTGCATCCGGTAACCTCACAGAGACACGGGTCATTCAGATGGGCACTGTAATTCACCCATCATCATTATTTGTTTTGACTGTGCCTGGTGGATTAGTGGGGCGCCCCACCGATCCTCTGGCATCCACCCCAAGGGAATGAGGTTTATAAGGGGGCCATTGCCCATCTTGAACCCCCCAGGCGGAGGCAAAAATAGATAGTGAAGATGGGGAAATTATAGTACATATCATATATATGTTTTAACGTATATATGTGTGGTGTATAATGCCTCACATACATGTTACATGTATGTGTACTGGTGTAAGGGCTCATCCTGAATGGACCAATCAGATCATACATAGGAGATATGCGTTAATGCATGATCTGATAGGCCCGTGACAACCAATCTGATAATGCATTGTGTTTGCTGCTAGTGCCTAGTCTTTAAAGCCTTTATCCACCCTACCCTACTCACCCTTGACCAACCCTAAGTCTTGCTGCCCCACCTCCCATTGTTTCAGCTGCCAGGAACCCATCCCTTAATATGTTCCCTTACCCTGCTGGTCAGTAAACTACTGTTCAAGTGATCTGGTGGTATTTTGGTACACTATATATATATATGTGTGTGTGTGTGTGTGTACATATGTAAGTGCTTCGGAACCCTTTACAGTTAAGTACATGTAAATGTAAAATCATATATATGCAATATTCATAGTTAATAAAGTGTTATACTGTGCATTTACTGTAACTATTATACATTCCAATGTTCTGTACATAGCATAATATGTTCTAAGCATTTATAACTAGATATTCTTTTATATATATATATATATATATATATATATATATATATATATATATATATATATATATATCTGTACATATCTATACCTGTATAAACAGAAATAGAAAGAGAGGAGGTATATGAGCTTTTTTACCTCCACAGTTAGGGAATTCAGCACTCTTTTAGAAACAATTAATCAAATAATCATGTGACATGGATAACTCAGGTGCAAGCTTCAAACAGACTTGTTTATTTATTACCCAATGTATAGGGAGAGCTATCACACAATATAAGTAAACATGCCTAAAGTAGAAACAGTCCACGGATATAAACATGAGCATATCTTCGTGCACAAGAAAAAAATCCTGGCCAGGAAAAAGAAAATATAAGTGTATACTTTAAATCATTCGTTTGTTATTCAGCATTAAACATGGTTTCCTTTGCAACATGATATGTAAACCGGCATTTAGAAATAGACCGCGGTATAAACCGCACTTAAGGTGCCAGCTGACGCGGCAGGACAGAAAGGAGAGGGAACTTTTCACTTAATTCCTTTTCCACATATGACCTTACACATCCCCAGTCACCTTACTGTAAGACTTTAAGCAATTGTGAGACCTCAGACTCTTTCCCTGCCTCTCTACACTGGCAGTTCAGCTTCAGTCCTGACTCACTTCCCAATGTGATGTCACTCCAGGCAAAGGCTGTTACAAGTAATCAAGCCGGTAAAGGTAACGCATGTCAAGGGATTAACGCTGTATCCAAACTGTATCCAAACAGTTCATATGCATCATATGCAGGGACACAGTGCTCATGGCTCACACTTGAAACAATAAAAATGTGCTTAACAAATTATGCAAGCTGGGACAAACTAAGAATATAAGTACCCATTAACCTCTAAGATACCGGACAACAGCAATGTATATCGTGGAATTTATAAGCAAGTTTCAGTAGCACCTGGAAAGGACCACATAGCAGGAGAAGGGCACAGCAACAGAATATTAAATACATATAATAAAATGCCTACCTTATTATCAAGTGGAGAAATGAGGTAGTCAGCTGCGGTCTGTAGCTAAGGAAGTCTCCATGTGCTTCTGTTTCAGGAGCCCCTTCCTCCCCAGACTCCATGTTCTGCTGGCCTACTGCTGCTACAAGGGCCCCTTCTTCCCCAGGCCCCAATCATATGCTGCTCCCACTCACTTCACATGTGTAGATCCAGACGGAGGCTCCTCCCTCCAATTCCGATTTGATGCTATCTTGCTGCAGCATTTTGAAACTTATAGCTCCCAGCTGTGCAGCCTAGAAAAGGTGCACCAGACTAAGTTTCTGGTGTGGATGGATGTGGTGGTCAGCAGGGAACCCAAACCAGGGTGCCATTGTCTAATTTTAAGGTACTAATGGTGTCCTGGCCACCACTAGGCCCCTGACTGGAGTGCCCCTTTCACCCCCTGATGGTGGCCCTGTGCCACCCCACATTTGGCTGCTCATTGAGAAGAATACTCTACACTGTGTACAGAATGTATCAAATATTCAGCATCTTAGTTATACTCACAGACTGACACATGGTGCATGCATGTGGTGCCAGTTTTATTGTTGAAAAAAAGAAAAGGCTAAAGCAGACTTTTTTTTTAACATATTTTGTGGAATTTCTTTGAAAAGTATGCTGGAGCATAAATTGTAATTTCAAAGACAGCTATGCATTAAAGGGACAGATTACTAAAAAATGACCCACTTTACCTACTCGCCAACGACCCACTTTACCTGCTAGAGTGTATTAAATTGTTTACAATTATTTCCTTTAACCTTATATTGGCATTTGAAATAGTTGATTTATCCTGTGGTATCCCCACCTATTCTGAAAGTTTCTGGCCTTAGGTCCAAGCTATAGATAAGATGTGTAAACACAGCCAGCAGAATAAATTACACTCCCAGTGGGTAGAAGAGATAAGATAATAAAATGTTAATTTTCCATTGTTCACTACCAGTATTGGTCTGTGATTTATGGACAGATATAAGATAAAGAAGCATATATATGTACACAATGTGATAAAGAAATGAGATCTGATTATACATTAAAACTCAACACATTTTATTAGGTTGTGACTTCAAAACACAAAATCTGTTTTTTTATATACACACATAAACCTTAAAAAGCTAATTCTCATACATTTTATACTCTGCAGTTGGTAAAAAGAATAACTGTAAACACATTAAGGGAAAAACAATTTTACAGTGTACTGTCCTTTTAAGTCAAATGTATGAATGTGAAAAATGTGCAGAACCAAATTAAAATTTCCTATAGGTATTGGATGTTTGCTTTATTGTATTTCTTCTAAACTAAACAAGGAAAATGTAGAGGAGACACCTGACTGACCATTCACAGGGTTAATGACTGATCCTATATCTATTTAATCCTAAAAAAAACTCCCAGTATAGAAACAGGAAGTGAAGCTCAGAGATCATTTTCTGAAGGTCATAGAATAAAAATAACCCAAACCCAATAATGTGCAATTTAAGCTATCAACCAATAAGTATTACTAGGACAGTCACAATTTTTAAAGTAAATAAAAACATCAACATTTTTAAATGCTGCAACTTCATAAGGATGAGTGAATGCTTTTAAAGACATTGCCCCTTTATGTTAAATGGATATGAAAGTATATGAAAATTAAACTTTTATGACTCAGAGTATGGAATATTAAGAGACTATTAAATTTACTTCCATAATCAAATTTACTTGGTTGTCATCATATTTTGAAAACCATATCTAGGTAGGCTCAGGAGCTACAAAGCACTAGTGCAAACAGGTGTTTGGTGGTTTCACAAATATGCCTTTTGTCATATGTTCCCTAGAAAGGTTCAGCTAGGTCCCACTAGTGCAGAGCTGACCCCTTTGCATTGCTTCAACGCAGTGTTTTATATATATATATATATATATATATATATATATATATATATATATATATATATATATATATATATATATTATTTTCTTCCTTCACTTTTATGTCCATTTAAATTCTTGGTTTTCAGACAAATCACCATACAGTGCATCTCTCTGGTGCCCAAGGGGTTAACACAATTTTTCCACTGAACAATATTTCAGCATTGTGTGCGATTTTAACTATCTGAGTTTCTTAAAAGATGTGTTAAAAAAATAAATGTTATGACATTCTTATGTTCAGTAACTTCCGTAGAGTTCACATTTTTTTCAGATTCTTTACTTCACATTTAAATGAAATAATAGTTTAATTCACTGTTCTAAAATCCTGAATAAAATCCTGAATAAACGTACATGTATAGAGTGTATAGATAAAAACTTGTATCCAAGTTACTTGGAGTTTGCATACAACTTAATGGCAATATAATAGTCTTGTAAATGAGTCTCATATTAACTAAAATTATAGATTTACTTCCGTCTGCAAGTCATTTTGAAGTTTATGGTGCTAAGTACCTATTATGTGTAACATTCCTACAATTTATTAAGGCTCCATATGCTCTTTGTGAAGAGACTGAGGCCATTTCAGTTTTATATGGTATGTTTTCCTTTGACGTACTCCCACATTCAGTCTAAATATTTCTGTGACAGTTTCCTTTGATTTAAACTATATGCTATAACCCTGGTACCAGATTTGTTATTTAAAAGGCATCCAAGTTAATGTGGGCTTTTTAATTACTGGTTGAAATAGGACATGTGGTTTATGTTTATAGTGCAGCTAAATTCCTCATTTTGGCCTAAACTTAAAGTACTAGGAAAGGTTCCTGATTAAAATGATTGCAAAGCAATTGTTCTGGCCAATGACTTGTTATCTCTCATATCCATTTATGTTTTTATTAAAAGTACTATATTTACATTTTAAAGACTTTGATAATTATGCCTTTATTTTTTTTATGTTTGTGGGCTGTTGCGAGAGAATATTTAGTCACATGATTTATTGCTATTAATTAGTAGAGGAAACATATCTTTCCTTTACCAAATGGTTTATTATGTTTTTGGAGCTAAAACACTTTTCACATTATGAAGTTATAAATGGTTATAAAAATTGGAACAGCATTTGAATGGTTTGGAAGACGATTCATATATTCAGTCATTTAAAATCTGGACCATTTTTAAATAGTTGAAGGTGCAGACAGACAATGATTTCACAGACAGAGCTAGGGTTTAGCACTTAGTATTAGGGATGGGCGAATGTTTTACAACATTTGACAAATGAAACAAATGTTAACACATTTGTTCGCTTCGAATTTCGAATGTTTGTGAAACATTCTAACATTTGTTTTATGTAATAGTATTTCTAATGATTTCTTTAAATGTATTATACAATTTGATTTTTTGTAATAACTCAATTCAAATTATGCAATAGTCTAATTTAATTTTTTTTAATCAATATATTTGTAATAGTATTTCTAATGCTATCTTTTAAAGGGATAGTAAAGTCCAAATTAAACTGTCATGATTCAGATAAGGCATGTTATTTTAAACAACTTTCTAATTTACTTTTATCATCAAATTTGTTTGTTCTTTTATTATTCTTAGTTGAAAGCTAAACCTAGGTTTATATGCTAATTTCTAAGCCCTTGAAGGCCACCTCTGCACTTGACAGTTTTTCACAGCTAGATGGCTTTAGTTCATGTGTTTCATATGGATAACATTGTTGCGCTATTTGCCTGAAATGCAAGTCTGTCAAAAGATCTGAAATAAGGAGGCAGTCAGCAGAAGCTCAGACACAAGGTAATTACAGAGGTAAAAAGTATATTTCTACAACAGTGTTGGTTATGCAAAACTGGGGGATGGTAAATAAAGGGATTTTCTATCTTTTTAAACAATAACATTTTTGGTGTTTACTATCCCTTTAAAGTGAAGGTCAATTTTCAGGTGAAAGTGCCCGTTTTTTAAAAAAACTTTTAAAAACAAGGGCACTTTCATTCATGAAAATTTACATTCCAGACGTTTTTTTAAAATATACTTACCTTTTCTTCTTGAAGCCACTCCAGTGCTTCACCAGCCCGTCGCAAGCCTCTTCATACATCAGCATCCTCCAATTATGGCTTCCCCCTCGGGGAAGCCGGTTTTGTCATTGCTGGGTAAGTAAACCAGGAAGAAGCAGACGGGGCATCGTTTCAGAACGGCGATCCGGCATTTCAGAAGAACAAGGTAAGTATTTTTAAAATACGGTGCTATGTCAATTTTCATGAATGAAAGTGCACCTGTTTTGAATAGTTTTCTTAAAAAACGGTCACTTTCACATTATAATTGACCTTCACTTTAATGTAATATTCTAATTATGCAACATTCGAAATAGAAACATTCAAACTGATACATTTGTATCTATTATGTATCAATTTACTAAATTCCCTACCACATGAACTATTAAACTTCTGAATAGTATTTGTTAAATCCAATGCTACATTCAAAATTTCTTATATATAGTATTAATTTAATTATAAACATTCAAAAATTAAAGTAACATACGAAAACTGGAAATAACATTAGATTACCAAATTTTAATGGATTTTCATTCAACATTTGATTGTCCAAAACGAATGTCCACAGCACTATTTGTTCTACCAAACGAATTAGACTTTCAGCACATTCGCCCATCCCTACTTAGTACTGATTGTCTTACATTTACAAGGTGAGAACTTTCTCGTGTGTGAAAATTTTTTTATTTGATTTTATTGATTCTATGAAAGGGAAGAGAGATAATGAAGAGCACTAATTGGGAGTTAAAATATATTAAAGGGACAGGCTAGTCAAAATTAAACTTTCATAATTCAGATAGGGTATGCAATTTTAAACAACTTTCCAATTTACTTTTATCATCAAATTTGCTATGTTCTCTTGGTATTATTTGTTGAAAGCTAAACCTAGGTAGGTTCATATGCTAATTTCTAAGTCCTTGAAGGCCGCCTCTTATCTGAATGCATTTGATATTTTTCACAACTAGAGGGTGTTAGTTCATGTGTGTCATATAGATAACATTGTGCTCACTCCCGTGGAGTTACTTATGAGAGGGCACTGATTGGCTAAAATGCAAGTCTGTCAAAAGAACTGAAATAAGGGGGCAGTCTGGAGAGGCTTAGATACAAGGTAATCTCAGAGATAAAAGGTATATTAATAAAACAGTGTAAGTTATGCAAAACTGGGTAATGAGTAATAAAGGGATTATCTATCTTTTTAAACAATACAAATTCTGGAGTAGACCTTCTCTTTAAAGCTACAAAAATGTCTAATAAGAAAAGCTACATATGAGAACATTTTGATTACACTGTTGCATGCATATAATTATGTATTTAACCCTTGGAATTGTGCCAAACAGAGTAAAAGGCTCAGGAGTTGCATTACTCTGCATATCCTGAGATTAAAGCTTTATTAAATATAGCATAATTGCATGATAAAAAGGCAAAATGAATACTTTGTTTAAAGCATAAATAATTATTCTTTATGTCAATGTTCACATTTTTTGTGCATAATGCTGTTTTTTTTTTCATTTGTTTGCAAAACAAAATTCTCAATAAAAGTAAAATATTTAAAAAGACAATAAAATAATACTTACTTTGAATTGTAAACGAGCAGTAGATTTTTTTCAATCAAATTTCAAAGTTTCCATTAATTTATCGGGCCCCTGTATCATGTGACAGCCATCTACCAATCACAGACTTATTTACGTATATGAGCTGCAAACTCCTTTACATGCCCAGTACAAGCTAGTGCCTCAGAAAGTGTGCACATAGGACTGTACACTCTCCTCCAAATATATAATAAAAAACAATTCACTAACACTTATTTTGAATTTTGAAGAAGCAGCAATTTTTGTTTTGTGACAAATTTAAGTTTCCTTTCATTCCCCTGTCCCTTGTATCACATGACAACCATCGTAAATTTATATGAGCTGTGAACTCTTGCACATTGTCAATAGAAGCTGGGGCCTCAGAAAACTGTACATATAAGGTCAATTCCAAGAATAGGTAGCTGTCCTTTTACGACTTTGATTTGCATAAGCTCTTTTACAGTCCAATGCTGTTAAAGGGACAGTCTAGTCAAAATTAAACTTTCATGATTCAGATAGGGGATGTAATTTTAAACAACTTTCCAATTTACTTTTATCATCAAATTTGCTTTGCTCTCTTGATATTCTTTGTGGAAAGCTAAACCTAGGTAGGCTCATATGCTAATTTATAAGCTGTTGAACTGCCTCTTTCTCAGTTTATTTTGACAGTTTTTCACAGTTAGACACTGCTAGTTCATGTGTGTCATAAAGATAACATTGTTCTCACTCCCGTGGAGTTATTTAAGAGTCAGCACTGATTGGCTAAAATGCATGTCTGTCAAAAGAACTGAGATAAGGGGGCAGTCTCCAGAGGCTTAGATACAAGGTAATCACAGAGGTAAAAAGTGTTTCAATATAGCGTTTTGATGTATTGAGCTCCAGCTTTGCAACTTACTCTAATGATCGTATCCAATGTATATCTCAGGGTCATGATATTTATTTTTATGGTGTAAGCAGTCGCTCTGATCACAGGTTTCCACAGACATCATGTAAGCGGATGTATTACAATGTATCACAAAACATGGAAGATAGATAGACTCTATGTCTATTCAGATAGATTTACAGTCATACATCGACTCACGACCCACAAAGTTCTAATTTTTAATTCACCTACTGACCATGGAGGATAACCCTAGGTCTATCAAAATATTGTCTCATAACGTCAAGGGACTTAACTTTCCCCAAAAAAGAACCAGGGCCCTGAGGGATTACCAGAGACTTAAATGTGATATTATCCTACTACAGGAGACTCATTTTAAGAAAGGTAGGGAACCTATTCAGTCCCTTAGGAAGTTCGGGCAGGTTTACCTCTCCTCCCATTCCACAAAACATAATGTAGTTGGAATACTGATTCAGAAACAGATTCCTTTTAATCTCACTAATATTTATAAAGATAAGGAAGGCAGATTGGTTGTGATCACAGGCCGTCTCTTTAATAAAGTCATCACTATTGCCAATGTCTATGTTCCCAACTCCTGTCCTGCTCATTTTTTTGCCCAGTCCTGCAACACAATTACTGAATTATCCAGGGGCAGCCTGATCATGGGAGGGGACTTCAATTTAGCTCTAGACCCCAACTTAGATTGCTCCTCTGGTTCATCCTCGGTCCCTCAGAAAACTTTAAAACTAATTAAATCACACATGTCAATGTTAAATTTACACAATACATGGAGAATTTACCATCCACAAGTAAAGTATTATATGTTCTATTCTTACCCCCGCCAAAAATATTCATGCATCGACTACTTGATGATAGATGTCACTAGCCTAGCCCTAGTTCAGTCCACAGAGATTTTTCCCATAACTTGGTCCGATCATGCCATGATTAGTTGTTCAGTGAGTTGGCCCACATCGCAAAGACAAGACCATAGGTGGAGATTGGATGAATCACTATTATCCGATCCATTAACTAACATACACATAAAAGAAAAACTTGAATCTTATTTTTTGATAAATTCCACCCCTGAGATGTCCCCTCTCCATGTCTGGGAAGCACATAAGTGCGTAATTTAGAGGAGAACTAATAGCGATTAAAGCAAAAAGAAATAGACAAAACGCCCTAGCACTTAAAAACCTATTAGAGGAATTAGAAAAATTGCAGGATACACATAAAAGACATCCCATAGCTCACTCACTGCTTGAACATATTCAACAGAAACAGAAACAGTTGGCCCTCCTTTTGAGTCTAGAGGCCAAACGCAGGGCCCTCTTCCTTAGGAGGAGGTTTTATGAAGGTGGAAACAGACAGGGCAAATTACTAGCTAGACTATTGCGGAAGAAATCCTCTAGAGGATATATTATGTCTATAAAAGATAAGGGAAGGTCCTGGTCCACATCTACTGACATTGCTAACAGTTTCAGGAACTACTATGAGGAACTTTATAACTTGGACAGAAAAATCTCTCCACCTTCTCCTACAGACATTACAGACTACCTTGCCACACTCCAACTTCCCTCTCTGACAACGGACCAAAAATCTGACCTAGAAACTCCCTTCACTTTAAAGGAACTGAGGAGGGCTGTCCTCTCTTTCCCTCCTGGCAAAGCTCCAGGCCCGGATGGATTTGGCCATTCATATTACTCTAAATTCAATGATATTCTCGCTCCTCATCTCCTGGCCCACTTTTCTGACATCGACAACGATAAATCCTTTGCCCCCCAATCCCTCCAAGCTCATATTTCTGTAATTCCGAAGCCAAATAAGAACCCTAACCTCATTACTAACTACAGTCCAAATTCCCTGCTGAACACGGACATTAAAATTTTTGCAAAAATTATATCTATTAGACTAAACCAATATCTCCCATACTTAATCCACCAAGACCAGGTCGGGTTTGTCCCATACAGGGAGGCAAAGGACAATACGGTCCGCAATCTCCATCTCCTATGGCACTCTAAAAAACAAGGTCTTCCCGCGTGTGGATATCCACCGAAGCGGAGAAGGCCTTTGATAGGGTTAGCTGGACTTTCCTCAAAGCTACCCTACAGACATTAGGACTGGGGGATTCCCCTCTACTCTTTATATGTCTTCTTGAGGCTTTTGATGCCAAGATTAGACAAAACCCGGAGATTAAGGGTATAACGATAGGACAGGAGACCTATAAAATTTCTCTATTCGCGGACGTCGTATTGTTTTCTCTCACTAATCCTGCCAGGTAGATCCCCACTCTTCTAGAAAAACTATTGCTTTTTAATAGACTGACTAATTTCCTCATTAATTACTCTAAATCCGAATTCCTGGGAGTTTCCCTTCCACATGCCCTTGCCCATCATATTGAGCTCATATGCCCATTCCGCCGGTGTAAAGACTCCCTGAGGTATCTAGGCATATTCCTTACTGACGACGTAGAGTCGGTGTATGATTTGAATTATGCCCCTATCAAACTATTTTTGGAGTGGGAACTATCTTCCTGGCACTCCAGACATCTGTCCTGGATTGGCAGAATTAATTCAATAAAGATGACAGCCTTCCCCAGACTCCTATACTTGCTACAAGCTCTCCCTATCCCCCTCCCTCCTCGATTCCTCATGGGTATCCAACGGCTATTCTCTTCTTTTATTTGGAAGGGAGGACATCCAAAAATTAATAAAATGATAATGATGACTCCCCGAATCCACGGTGGTTTGGGAATCCCCAATTTGGAACTATACAGACAAGCCATTTTCATTCAGAGAATCCTCGATTGGAGGATACATGGGAATCAGAAGAGGTGGGCTCGCCTTGAGGCACTCCTACACATGGACATAGAGCTCCAATCCGTGTGTTGGTCCCCTCGACACGAAGACCTCATTAAAAAAATAATGAATCCAATTACCAAGGAGACCTTGTCTCAATGGGAAAAAGCTAACAGACTCAATCCATACCTATCTTCTAGCCCTTCCCTGCTCACCTCTTTGACTCACAACACTGAATTTAGCTTGACTGATTTAGGGATACATTTTTCCGACCCATCACTTCACCCTGACATAGCCATATATCACCTTACGGAAAACGAACAACTGTGCTCACAAACAAAACTTCTGGAGCTGGAGTTCGACTGGGCCCATAATTGGTTCAACTATAGGAGAGTCCATCATTACATTACAACTCATAAACATCAACGTAATATGCTGAGAACCATGACTAAGTTAGAGAAACTAATGTCATCTACTACCCCTCTTAACCACACCTTATCAAAGATCTACTCAATCTTAATCCATCCCCCCCAAGGTAACCTTCCCTACTCCATTGAGTCTTGGGATAGGGAGCTGGGGACTGTCATCCTCCCCCAGACAGCATCATCTATCTTCTTAAATACTAAATCATCCTCCTCATCGACAGGGTTGTTGGAGATGAATTATAAAATCCTCCATAATTGGTATCTTACTCCTAGACGCTTACATAAATTATATCCCGCAACTGTTAATTCCTGCTGGCGATGCAGTCATATGGGAAGTGGCATGGGCCACATGTGGTGGTGGTGTAACTGTATAAATCAATTTTGGAGAACCATCATTGGGGAAATTGAGAAGATTTTCCAGTTAGTACTGCCCTTAGACCCGTTAATATTCCTCCTGAATAAATACATTAAGCTACCCTCTAAGGCACACATTATCCTATTTCGTATATTTATGAACAGTGCCAAATCACTTATAGCAAAGAATTGGAAATCCCCGGAGCCCCCCGATATACTAATGTGGAGAAATATGGTCTCTGACCTTATAGAACTAGAGGAATGCAGATCCTTTAGATTAGATACTAGAGACCTTTTCATTATTGCCCAAAACATGTGGGACCAGTATGTAAATCCATATTGAAACCTGTGTACGCTTACTTTCGATTATCCTTTCCAATTTTTGTTATAATGATCGGTGGATACACAATTTATTATCAATTAAGTTTATATGACCCAGAATATGTACTTTAACACTTTTCCTGGTCCTATATAATGGCCTTGTTGGCCAAATCTTCTGCTTATGTTTATTATTTTCTGATTATTCACATATTTTGATAAGAGAATAGTTACTTTTGTCAGACAGTATTGATCATATTGAAATTTTACTGACTCATTTGTTCTTGCATTTCTGAATTTGATTTGTATGTCTTTTGAAACTATCTCAATAAAAAAGAACTTGGAATAAAAAGTGTTTCAATATAGCAGTGAACTGTCCCTTTAAATTCCAAAACAACTAAAGCAACAACTTCCCCAAGGGTATGAGATGTGAAACTCTAAAGTGTTACACATAAAGGGCCAGATTATAAATTGAGCACAAAATAACGCTTTCGAGAAAGCGATATTTACGCTTAACTTAGTAATACCAGCGAACGCAAATGTGCACTGGTATTACAGGTTAGGTGCAAGCTTCTATAGGCTCCAATGAGAACCTAGCACAACAAAGGGGGTAAGTCCTGCAGCAAAGTTAAATATATATGTATATGCTTATATACATTTATATTTATGTGTTAATATGTCTATATACACATATTAACACATAAATATTTATATGTATGTTAGCATATACATATATATATATTGAGAACACACAGTCCCCATAACCTCAATGCAAAGGCACTTTTTTCTAACATCCCACACCTACCAACTTTAACCCCTAAAAACTGCTTAGCGCAGTTTAATTATTTTTTTTAATACTAATTATGTTTTATTGTTAAAACTCACACTAGACTAAACTTTGGGGCCATTTGGGGAACTTTTAGAAAATTAACCAGAGATCTGATATCTGGTTAATTTTCTGATCGCTAATTGCTACCGCAAGCTAGTGGTAGTAATAACCAGCCATTTGTAATGGCTGGTTATTTATCGCACACCCATAAACGGGCAAATGTGGCTTATATTTGCTATAAATAACTACGAAACATAGACATATGGGATATTCCACTTGCTTTGAAAAACGGTTATAAAGAATTGTGTTCGGTAGTAGGGGGCGCAGGTTCAGGGGTGTTTCTTTATTAAACATGCTGAATCCTCTCCAGCTCCCAAGAATAAAACTCCTCTGTTTCCCGGAAATAAGACACCTTTGTCCAGGTGTCAGTGATGTCAGATTGAAAAAACAACAGTCCTTCTCTCATTAGAACAGTGTTTTATTGTATAAATAGCTCAGCCCGTTTCAACGCACACAGTTATCTTTTTCAAGAGCAAATAAAAATATAAAATAGTCTCTCTATATATAAAATAACTAAAAAAGAAATTGTTATAAATTATGAACAGTGTCAGTTATAATATAGCTTCATCTAGTGCAATACATGTGTTCCGAATTTTAATAGTGATGTCGATTACGTTCCTCTTTTTGTATATTACTTTCTACAGTGCTTTTATACGCTATTCCAACATATCATATAGTGCTATAAAATTGCTATATCAGCATGTCGATAGCGCTTTAAATATTTTAAATAAAAAAGTGCAGTATCTTATTTTAAAACCCAATGTTACTAAATAAACAGTGAATACTAACACATAAAGTGCAATTGCACGATATCCCTTTCAAAATTAGAGTATTGTATACAAAATAATTATACCAATTCGACCAATGTACTAAAATAAAGTGCCAATATAGAAGATCCCTGTCAAAATGAAAATGTCCTACACAGAAGAATGTATCTATTGGACCTAAATCAATTTGCATGAGACTACATGAAGGCTGCAACTCTTATATCTTTATTTAGACCCCCATGTCCATATGTTCTTAGTGTATGTATCCACCATAGTTCTCTTTTATTCAGTTCTTTATCTATTTCTCCCCCTCTCCAGTGTAATTAAACCTTCTCTATTCCTATCCATGTTGAACTGTTGACATCAAACATTCTGCAATTATTAAAATGTTTGCACTTTATTTTAGTACATAGGTCCAATTTGTATAATTTTTTGTATAAGATACTCTCATTTTGAAAGGGATATCGTGCAATTGCACTTTATGTGTTAGAATGGTATTCACTGTTTAGTAATAAAGGGGTTTAAAATAAGATATTGCACTTTTTGATTTAAAATATTTGAAGCACTATCAACATTCTGATATAGCAATTTTATAGCACTATATGATATGCTGGAATAGCATATAAATGCACTGTAAAAAGTAATATACAAAAAGAGGAACGTAATCGAAATCCACTATTGAAATTCAGAACACATGCATTGCACTAGATGAAGCTGTATTATAACTATGACACTGTACATAATTTATAACACTTTCTTTTTTTAGTTATATTATATATAGAGAGATTATAGAAAATTGGACTATAAAATGTCGGGTTTGGGCAAATCCGATTGGTCGCCATAAATCATGTGATCGGACGTAAGCAAAGATCCTTTAAACAAGAGAACTTACATCAATGCGTCTCTGATTAGAGAAGGAAAGACACGTGACTGTGTACAACTGAGAACCTGTTTGAGGACTCATACCAAAGGGACTACTTGAATGGGAACTTAATGAAATTTAACGAATGATTGACCAATTTGAATATTTTATGCTTTAATGTGATAGGGTAATTGATTTCATTTCCAACCAATGAAAAATAACAAAATTTTTAAGCAAATTACTAACAAGAAAAGGTATAATGTTTACATGTATGGCTATGTGTAAAACTGTTATCAGTATTTGGAAATGGATCTTAT